>NC_139701.1:34153219-34260719 GCF_964188405.1 Protomyctophum parallelum
TCTCTCTCCCCATTTCCTGTCAATTTACTGTTAATCTGTCATTAAGCATTGACCTCCAGTAACCTCACCCCAGAGGTGACTAGATTAAGCCAGACTAAATCTAAATCTAAGATTTTGAAACTTTTAGTGTTTCTAGTAAGACTAAATCTTAATTGCCCAGACTCTTCAACAAAGATGGCGAAAGCAAACATTCTTTGTTCTGTACTTACATACAATAGTATGGTACAAAACACTGAAGTCCTTCAACCAGAAACCTAACCTTAACCTCAATAAAACTATACCTAAACCCAACCCTAACCTTAACCTCAGTAAACTTAACTTGCCCGGTGGCGTGGTTATAAGCACAACCCGTGTAGGAATTAGTATGTAGCTGTTTTGCATGTGTGGATCCATGGGAGACTGCATGTCCAACAGTTCAATTAACCATTCATTTGAAATGACGCATATCAGGTGTTATCCCCGTAGAGGTTTGGTCATGCCTGATCATGGCTAAACGAAACCAAGGGTCGGAGATACAATAAGTACTCGATCATGGACACGCAGGCAGCACCAGGCCCAGTGTCCTCTCTGATTGAGCACAGCAGTTCACCCAAACGCATCAAATCATAGGCACATATTGATATTGTATGCATGCAGCTACAGGAGCTATATCCAATATCATGAATACTGTAAAAGGATGCCAGGGCCAGCGCAAGGCAATATGGTGCCCAGGGAAAAATAAGAAAACGTTACCCCAGAATTCCCAAAACGTGTGTGATAAAACACATTACGGCTGAGCTACACAGAGTGCGTATATGCATTTGACGTGCACGCAGTCCATGAAAATAATGCACGTGCAAAATGCTCCTGGCTACACCAGATCTGTTGGCGAGCGCAGATGTGTGTGGGAAGACAGAGCCCGTCGGCTCTATATAATCTCTCTATATATTATTCATATAATCTCCATCAATATCATCTATAGGCAGCTGTCAGTGTGCATAATGGTGGTGGTGTGCATTGTGGTGCTCTTTTGATCTTGGTTGCGGATGCTTCTTCTGTGTTCAGAAATGTGTGTCTGGGGCACGGTGGCACAGTTGGTAGTGCTGTCGCCTCACAGCTAGAAGGTCCTGGGTTCGATTCCCGCTCGGGACGCTGTGGGTGCTGGCGGCGTGTTTCCTCCTCCGCGTAATCAGTGGCCATACCCGAAGGCGGGGTTGGCGAAAGGGCCTTTCTGTGTGGAGTTTGCATGTTCTCCCCGTGTCCCCTAGGGTAGGTACCCTCACAAAAAACATGCAGTAATCCTGGTCACTAAACTGCCTCCCCCTGGCCAGCCGGGGCGCCTGATGGAGGGGAAAGGAACTGGTTGGAATAACGTGTTCCTTCCACGCGCTACGTCCAACCAGGGAAACTCCCCCCTGTCAGGTGTAAAGGAGCAACTTGGACACTCAGGCATGAAGGAAGCATGAGTTCAAGTCCGTTGCTCTCCCCTTGTCCCCCATATATGGGGACTAGGTTGGTGGAGGGTGTGTAGAGCCCAGGATCACATTAGATGATTGACACAGGTGAAAAATGGGTTACAAAATCGTGGGATAAAAAAAATATATATATAAAAAAATAAATGTTTGTCTTTAAAGCCTTTTTTTTATGTTATAGAGCCAACTAACTTGATATAAACATATTTACCCGTGAGTGGGTGCATAAAGTGTGGCTCTTCGTGGTGCACAACCAAAACTGATATATTTAATAAATTGTATTGGAGCAGATGAGTGTGCGGGTTTCTTTTTTTGTTTCCATTGGGATCCTTCATATTTTATAGATATCCACATTTTGTATGTTGATGAATTGAGTACATTGAGTACCCCAATGGGACATACACTTTGGGAGACAATATATGCGAGCATGGGAGCATATGCACGTAAAAAAAATATAACCGATCAGATTTTTTTTAGCATGCGTATCCGTGGCCTGCGCTATCCGGTGTAGCCAGTGCCACCATCATTGACATACATTAAATGACCCAGACGACTAGGGTAACGTTCCGGCAACCTCTCCCTATTTCCTGTCAGTCTAATATCAATAAAGGCATAAAAGACCCAAAATAATCTTAATAAAAGTAACTGTAGAGCAATGAAAGAGAAACAAGACAGACAAGAATAAAAAATAAAATCAGGTCATATGGAAACGCTAATCCCCTCACACCGCCTCCATCTTTTTCTTGCACTTTAACACTGTCTTACAGCTACTGTATTAACATTACTGGACTCCACAAGGGAGGCTCAATTGACCATATGCCGTCCTCAATTGACTATGGACCGTGTCCATCTTGCCAGCAAGATGGTAACTAGATGCAATTTCCCATTGACAGCCCATTCATCCAAACAGAAAAGTCCTAAACGTCAAACTCACCAACATTGTCAGCTGTACGAAAAGCTTGATGAATTATCCTCTTTCTATCTGCAAAGTGTTTGTTACATAAAAATCCACTGTAGACATGTTATGAGCTACTTCCCATCAAGAAATTCCTTATTTTTCTAAATGTACCACCCGTTTCAAATTTTCACATAATGCAGGAGGCAGCAGGACATTGCTTTACTGATAACGAGCGCTTCCAAACTCTGACACTTACTAAAAATAATAATCTGCAAGGAATTTCTTGAAAGGAAGTAGCTCATAACATGTCTACGGTGGATTTTTATGAAACAAATACTTTGCACAGTTTGCAGATTGAAAAAGTATAATTCAAGCTTTTCGTAAAGCTGCAATGTTGGTGAGTTTAACATTGTTTAATACAATCAGACAGGTCTTTTCAGGGAGAATCGGAGGGGCAGGGGCGGTATTGCAGTCACTGTACCGCACTGTTGTGACGTACTGAAATGTAATGTAATGCAATTCACTAATTTTCCAAAAGAGGAAGAAGAGGAAAAAAAGGCTCAGTTAAGGTATCAAATGCTACGACCAAATTGTTGTCCCAGTCCAGCCTTGCAAGTTGCCCTCCTTTAATTGACACACCTGCTCATCAATTGGCATCACCAGGGACCGCACCATACACCAAAGCGTCATGGCTACAAGCATACCGTAATGTGTTGGTACAGCATGTTTTTAAATCAAAGTCCCCCGTGGATATGCCATACTATAAGGTTTATTTTAAAAAGAAGATTGCTCTGATTATTTTCTACAGTAATGGGTTATATGGGTTATATTTCAAACAGCTCATTATTATTCAGTGTACGGTTTTCTAAAGACTGATCTGGATCAGGTCTAAAGTATGCTTGCTGACAGCAATTTCCTTTAACTTCTTTTCACTCGACTTAAATAAGCAAGCCTTTTGCAAAAGACTTATAAAACATAGAAAACTATTGAGATTTAGATCAAGTAAATCACTGTGCATCTTATAAAAGATCCCACCTGCACAAGTACATTTAGGATTCAAATAAAAACATTAATAGCGTGTACCTATGCGTTACGCCCCCCTAGTGAGACCTTCCACTGTTGGGTGGAAAGAAGATGTTGGCTTGACGGCCCGGGTATCGGAGGAGACCTGAGGCTTTCTTCACCCTCCCAATGACTGATTGTGGGGGTTAGCAGAGATGGAGTACTTGTAGAGAGGCTGGGGAATTGGGAATTGGCTATACTAAATTGGGGAGAAAATATTTTTCGTTTTTCTTTTGTCTTGAAGGGCCATGTTATGCACAATAAGTCTTCTTAATATGTCTGCCCACGATCTCTGTGATTTATACAGTACGTTTGTTTACCCCACAGTCACTGATACTAAAATCGAATGTTTTAATTTTAATTTTTCTATGAATCTGTGACTTGACACGCATACTGTTATAAAACGAAAATAAAAAGATTTTGAAAAGAAAGAAAATAAAAACATTGAGTGTTTGCATACAGCCGGCCACCAGCAAACAGACTAGGGTAACTTCATTCTGCTGGCTAAGCATGGGTTAGTTGGTCGACCCATTATTATTGTGTCAAGGGGGAAAAAAGCATATCCCACATTCCCAGCTGGTTCTATGCTTTGACACTCAGATCAACTGCCGAGTTTCACAAAAATGCATAAAGCAGCAAAACCTTTGCATCCAAAAAAGCTCATAAATAATCCATGACAGCCATTTTCTCAAAGCCTCACATCAATGTCCAGCGCAGTATTTCATCATTTTTCATTTTTCCATTGTAGTGGACGACTTACATTCAGATTTATTCCCTTGGTAAGGGGAAGTGGCCTTGTGAGAGTCAGTGATGTACTATTCCAATAATAACTCCTAATATATGTACAGACAGACAGAATACCATACATGGGTATACTACTAGCAGTATATAGCTGTTGTGTTGTGTTGTGTTGTGTTGCATTGTTATGTATTGGCTTCTCTCTCTTCACAGCCCTGATATTGCCAGAGAGCTATCCATCTATTTCAATCCAAAGGAGACGTCCCTTTGATGTTTTGTGCTCAGTGGTCTGAAAACGGCCATAGTGTGACTGTGAGGAGCTTTCTGCACTGAGGTGACCAGTAATCCATCCTATAAACCACAGAGCAGAGTATACTCACTCACAGAGGGGAGATCCGGCTGAGGATATAAATCTGGATTGAGCAGTGATCAACGCAAGCCGTTGTACAACCTAGGCCCAAACCGGGAAAGCACCATTTTAGATTTTAGCTATAAAAAGTCGAACAGATATAGAAGCTCAAAGCGTGTCATGAGCTTGTAGATCTGATATTTTCAAAAACAATCTGGATAATTTGTGCAAATTCTTTGAATTTATAACTACACACACATACACATACATATATACACACACACATATATATATATATATATATATATATATATATATATATATATATACATACATACATGTCCTCTCTCTGGGGGGGAGGGGGGTACTACCTGTGAGTGGGCAGTGTTGGCTGATGAATGAATATCAACATCCTAATACATCCTGATACTGGGGGGCCAAATTATGACAGGCAATTCCTGCTGTCAAAATATGACCCCCCCAGTCAAAAAAACACTTTGAAATAGACACTCATGCTTTCCAAGGTGTGATTTGTGATTTTTTTAAGAACATTTTTAACTCAAAGCTGGGGTCCCTGGAACAAATTTTGAGATGGGGGTCCGTCCGCTGCCACATTTTTCAGAAAACGTTTGAAGACATTTAAGGGCACAGGATGGAGACTGATTGCGGTGTCAAACCTGGGAAATTCTGGGCAATTTGTTCAAGGGACATTCAGTGGTAGAATTGTGCACAGTAATGTGCTTGACATTTACAGTGAGAGTCATAACAAACATTTGGATGTGTATTATCTTTGAGCAGATTTCTCCAGATGAAAGGATTACTTTAGATAAGATTCCTGTAGGGCAAACAAAAGACTTTGTTTTGGCCCAGACTGTTAATATGTGCTTTAACAACTGTTTGACATTTTCCTTTGTTGTTTACCGTTTAAACAACAAAGGAAGCTGTTTAATTCATTTACATCTTTAATAAAGCCTGTCGTTAGAGTATATACTGAACTGTTTAATTGGTCTCTGTGTTCATAGCCCAGCTGGAACATGAATGATCCTCTGATGAATTATCCTGCCCCAATAATAGGATACAGTTTATGTTTTTGCTCTGAGGTTATCATTGTTGTTGTTGTTTTAGTTTTTTTTTTTAACCACAATATTTATGTTTGGTAGCACTATGCTTTATTTCATCCTATGGATCATTACAACAGAAAATATTTGAGCATCCAAAAAACCTCTGTGGACATTCCATATATTGATACGTCGGCGTATGAGCATACTTTTGCCTCTCCTGTATGCTGTTTAATTGACGCACCTGACTGGAATACATTATTACTATGTAACAAGAACACAATCTACATTGTGTCATGTATTTTTTTCTTTGTGTGTGTGTGTGTGTGTGTGTGTGTGCACCGACATGCGGAAACAACGGTCGGCATGCGGTCGGACATGCGCTGCTCCCGTGCTTGCGGTCAGGGTTTGAGGTAGGTTGTCGGTCTAATGACACTCGGACCAAAAGTAGGTCGGAACTAAAGCCTGCACCCGTGTGTGTGTGTGTGTGTGTATAAAGTGACCAACATATTTTTTTGCTTGTACTGTACTAGACATCGGTCTAGGTGTATGGTATAGCTGTATGCAATCAAGCTCGCCATGTTCTGTATTTGATCCATGGATAGGATCAGTTCTGTAACAAATTCCTCACCTTCTCTTCTGTTGACCTTAGCGAAGCCCGGCCCATGGCTGTTGGACAACTGGGAAGAGCTTCTGAAGAATGCTGGAGGTAGACCAGACACCAGTGGACTGTCGCATACCTCTGTTAACAAGTCAAAAACAAAAGATGAGGGTTAATGGTTGAGAATCACAGATCATTTTTGTCCAAAACGTTTTGCAGTTGCAGATATTGGAGATCTGGCATGTTTAGCCCATTGACTACAATTCATATTTAGCATTACCGCAAACTTTGTTACCGCAAATTTTCCCGAAGCAAACAATGGTTTGTTAACTTTTCGAGGAAACCATTGGATACCATACATTTTGGTACGGTGTGAAAATAAATTTCCAGAGACTCGAAACTTGCTTAGGTAGATAATCCAACATGAAAAGAAATCACTCCAGTGTGAACCGAGTGATCCAACTCCCAGGGTTTTCTCATTTATATAGGCCTGCATCCGTCACCCATTCTTGCACTGACTCCAGTTCAGATCCTCATGCCAGGGTTTTCTCATTTATAGAGGCCGGCATCCATCACCCATTCTTGCACTGACTCCAGATCCTCATGCCATGTGTTTCTCCACCACCAGTGGTGGAAAGTAACTAAATACATTTACTCATTTACTCGCATTGGTTGTGGATTTATTTGAGGCTGTCTGAAGCAAAGTGCCAATTGCATAATGCATTCAGAGAATATCAGTGTGGCTTATAGGACAGATCTGGCCGATTTACCATTTTGCAGGGCTCCAGAGTCCAGATTCCAATCAAGATTATGATTGAACAGGAGAGCGTGTTCATCATTACACCATTTTTTTGAGAGTGTGTGTGTGCGTGTGCGTGCATGCGTGCGTGTGTGTGTGCGTGCGGAGAAGGAGGCGCTGCCTGTGAATTGGAAGGTCACCAGTTCAACTCAGTGGCCCGTCCAGTCAAAGTGTCCCCGAGCAAGACACTTAAACCAAATGACTGACACAGCTAACTGCCCTCCCCATGCAGCTATCAAATGTATTTATTTTCCTTCTTTTCTTTTTTTCTTATACACTGCAGTAAAAACGCAGTGCTGAATAGTATACAACAGTAGCATATCAGAGTTGTGGAGTTGTGGGTGAAAATTGTCCCTTGTTTAGCCTGTTGGATGAATGGATCGTGGTGTACGTCCTGAGAGAAAGAACAGAACAGGTCCATTAATGAGACAAGCTGGCTACTCAGAGACCGGAATCAGTTGTGTCAGAGGAGACCTTTTCATGCCTCATACACTTTGATGTTTATTGGTGTTATGACACATTCTGGATTGCAGTTAAATATGCACGTACACACGCACGCACACACGCACGCACGCACACACGCAATAATGGTTTGCCGTGGAAAATGCAAAATAATTTCACATAAGTAGCACTGCAGGTACCTTTCAGAAATGTATTAACTTCAGATGCAGCATGCATTCTATACTTTCCATGAGTGCATTAAGCTGCAGCATAACGCCTCCTACTAAACCTCTAATGGATGTTATCCACTACTGAGACAAGAGGTAATTACTATAATTCACATTTAATTCAGCTCTTGCCCAGAGCACGTACCATGAACATGACTTTAGCTTAGATTACTTGTCAACATTAGTGCACATCGTTTCATGCAGCAAACTACTTCACCTAGTCATGTCTATAAACCAAAGCCTGTGGACAGTTTTTAATAGCCTGTCAGCACAAGGTCAATCTACTTCATTCTACACTAGTTGATATGTTCTGTACTGTTACGACAGCAACATCAGCTCTCCTACAATTTCCTCCAAAATGTTACACTGTGATGACTTTTCTGTACATATATTTCAAGACATCTCACAGACTAATATGTTATTTCGTATAATAATAAATAAATCCTGAACATTAACCCCCTTGAAATCTTGTCAAGTCTGGGATGTTTTGCCCCTTGACTACTAATCATGGTATTTGACATTATACTTTCGATAATACAACACATATTTTTAAGGGGCCAAACCCAAAGGGCTTGGCCTGCTTTCTTCTTCTTCTTCTTCTTCTTCTGCCAAAAATAGCAGTTCTGGCTTAACCGTGCAGTCGGTTAGTAAGTAAATTGGCCAAAGGGTGGCACAATAGCTCTCCCTTGAGAAAGGAAGGGAGCTACTACTGGCAGTAGAAAAGGAGAGCAGGAAGATCGGCCTCAAGCTCAATGCCAAGAAAACAAAGGTAATGACAGTCAACACCGAGGACAAAACCATTTCCACTGCAGACGGTGCTCGAGCGAGTCGAGGACTTCAAGTACCTCAGGGCCTGGACTGCCTCAACTGAACAGGATCTGAAGGTTCGGAGAGCACTTACCTGGAAAGCCTTGCACGGGATGAGGAGAGTGTGGAAATCAGATATGGGAGAAGACCTTAAGCTACTTAAGTTCATAGCTACTGTGGAGTCAGTACTGCTGTATGGGGCCGAGACATGGACCTTTACAATACAACAGGAAAAATCCCTGGGTGGAGTGGCACGGTGGCACTGGCACAGTCGGTAGTGCTGTCGCCTCACAGCTAGAAGGTCCTAGGTTCGATTCCCGCTGGGGACACTGTGGGCGCTGGGGGCGTGCTCCCTCCTCCCTCATCAGTGCCCATACCCGAGGTGGGGTTGGCAAAAGGGCCTTTCTGTGTGGAGTTTGCATGTTCTTCCCGTGTCCCATAGGGTAGGTACCCTCACAAAAACATGCAGTAATCCTGGTCTCTAAAACCACCTCCCCCTGGCCAGCCGGGGCGCCTGATGGAGGGGAAAGGAACTGGTCGGAATAACGTATTCCTTCCACGCGTTACGTCCGGCCGGGGAAATTCCCCCGTCAGGTGAAAAGAAGCAGCTTGGACTCCTCATGCATAGAAAGAGGCATGAGGTCAGAACGCTGTCCCCCCAGGTTGGCAGTGGAAGTGTAGCGCCCAGGATTACATTAGATAATTGGCACTGGGTGAAAAAACTGTGTTGCAAAATCGTGGGATAAATATTATGAAAAAATAAGAAATGTGGACCTCTATGGGGACCTACCACGGGTCATGGACAAAGTCAGAGAGAGAAGGATGAGGCTGGCAGGGCACTGCGTCAGGCACCCAGAACTTGAGGCAAGTAAATTGACCCTATGGGAGCCAACCCAGGGCAAAGCCAGGAGGGAAAAGAAGCGTACCACCTATGTAGACGTGCTGCGGCATACATAGGCGTACTTGGCTGACAACACAGGAGAGACTAAAAACAGGAAACAGAAAACTCTTGCAGCAACTAACTATAGCACTCAATTGAAAACGCGAACTTTGAACAGGCATAGCTCATGAACCGTTTGAACGTCAGCAATACAACTTCGATACACATATGCGTCTCCTCATGCCGAAAAACTTTCGTGTTCTGACTTTTGACCTCTGACCTTTAGATCTCCCACAGTTTTTGAGTGGTGCAACCACTCCAAGGAACAGCAATGTCCGTGTTCACCTATGGGACCACCTATGTGGCGTTAATGAGCACCAGTGGTATGACTATGAGTACCAGTAGGGGCGCTGTTGTGCCAGAAACAGAGAGAGAGAGATAGTGCTGCACTGTTGCCTGCTAATATGAGAGTGAGAGAGAGAGAGAGAGAGAGAGAGAGAGAGAGAGAGAGAGAAGGGAGGGGGGAGAGAGAGGGGAGTTGCACCACTCAGTTCACACGGGTGTGATTTTTATTATATGAATAACAGTTAAAATCTCTCTCCTCCCGGGATCTTTGATAAAAAATTATAGTACAGGTTTTATGAGCCAATGAAAATGGCAGTTTTATGAAAATTCTTCTGCACCTAATATAAATGCAGAGTCACATGTTATGAAACTTTACAGTATGGTAGAGTGTTATGCCAAATGGCACTGAAACCAGTCTTCTTACTCCAATTGGCCAAAGTGGGGCACTATAGCAATTGTTTGAAAAAGAAAACTTTGAACAGGCATAACTCATGCCTCGTTTGGCCAAAAGCTATGGCACTCGTTTACACATGTGCCTTGACTCATCTGTCACTTTGACCAGTAGGCTCGCAGCTCGCCCCCAGATTTTCTGCCATTTTGAGAAGTTTGAAAAACAATTTTCTTCCCGGAAACGTTCTACACACAATCTATGGACCATTATCTGAAATCCCAGTGGGACTATACGTCCTCTCTGGGGGGGGGGGGGGGGGGGGGACACTACCTGTGAGTGGGGGGTGTTGGCTGGGAGGAGGAGTAGGACTAAGGCCCTATATGTCCTCTCTGGGGGGGGGGGTACAACCTGTGAGTGGGGAGTGTTGGCTGATGAATGAATATCAACATCCTAATACATCAAGATACTGGGGGGTCAAATTATGACAGGCAATTCCTGCTGTCAAAATATGACCCCAGTCAAAAAACACTTTGTTTGAAATAGACACTTGCATGCTTTCCAAGGTGTGATTTGGGCTGGGAGGAGGAGTAGGACTAAGGCCCTATATGTCCTCTCTGGGGGGGGGGGGGGGGGGGGGGGTACTACCTGTGCTTTCTTTGTAATGTATTAAAGGGCAGATTTATTTTGAGAAGTCTAACTGAAAATAGTCCCTGTGAAAAGAATGTTTCACAAACTGAATTCAAACATCCATGACTTCTTAACAGTGTCCAACAATGTTTTGCCTATTATTGAGGTAAATTCAGTAATATTGTAGACCTAAATGACAAAATGGACCAAATGTAACCAAACAATAACAATAAAGCCATCAATGGTCTAAAATGTTTATGTATGATATATACAGTAGTCAATGACAACGTCACACATTTACAAGGACATCAATTTCAAACTGTGTGATACTGTACATAAAGCACATAGAAATGCTGTTGAGAGGTATAGTGGCCAAACACTCTTTTCTGACTATCTCCCACGGGGCTGATGAACTCAGCACACAGACTGTGGCTGATGAGGGAACAGGAACACTCACCTGGAGCACTCAGTGGGAGCAACTGGAATAAGCTTCGAGAGGCGAAATGAGAGGACCAGCTCACCAACCAACCAACCAAGAGATAATGTGTGGCGACTCTGGCGAGAGACCAGCTTCATGCTGGACATGAGGAGCATGTCAGGCTTTTCTCCTTGGTGGAGTTTTGACATTTAAGAATTTTGTCCCATGAGTCATGACCATGTGAGCAGTGAAGCGGAAACGTAGATGGCTCAGAGCAAAATGGAGGTAAATGCTGTACACCTGTTACATACACAACCAGTGAACCTAAACGTTGACCTGATTGTGTAAAGCTACACCCTGTGGTATATTAACACTTAGACCATAATTCACGCCAGAATTTTTCCCAGTTGAGCTCTTATTTTGAAAAGCCACATTTCCAGACTTCCGGTAGTGAACACAAACTAGTTAAATGGGTCCTGGACAACTTTTGTTTACCAAATAAACCACCAAATAAACCTTGTTTTGATCAAAAATGCCATCTGGGACAAGGAATAGAAGATTCAGGCGATTGAAAGAAACCGATAGAATGTGAGAATGTGTGTATCCGTAATGCCGTAATGCCAACATATCATGGGTAGCAGTAGGTGCCTTTTGATCTCTGGGTTTTCTTCTTCTTTTTCCAGGTGCTTGGAACATGAGCTCTCTTAGAAGAATCAACAAATCAATAGGGATAGGGAAAATGTAAAAATAATTAAAAATGTAAAGTAAAAATGCTTTTAGAGGGACTCAATAGAGGCCCCATGCGATTACAATTTGGTGCCGATTGTATGTTTGCCCCACCCACACTCTGTTGAAGCCATTAACCTTCTTATAAACCCCAATGAACATGTCTTGATCGATTCTTGATTAATGTATTCTTTGTAAACAGGTTTTTGTTTTGTTTTTCTGAGTGAGATCAAAGTCAGTAACATGTTGCAAGCACTACCTAAGATCCTATACCACCCAGACGCATTTGTTTGTTTTTTTTAAGGAAAAAAATGACTTTAATCTTCCATCAAATACGTTTAATCGCTGTTGCTACTGCAGACTTCGCACACGAATACAGGAGGGAGAGTGTGTGTCTGTGTGAGAGAGAGAGAGCGAGAGCGAGAGCGAGAGCGAGAGCGAGAGAGAGAGAGAGAGAGAGAGACAGACACAGCCAGACAGCCAGCCAGACAGTTGCAGAAAGAGAAATAGTCAAATAGAACCACTCTACTCTCCTCCAGCTTATCCATCCATCTACAGCGTCCAATTTACCTTTTTACTGAAATAACACAGCACCCACAGAGGCTACAATGGATCCAAAGACCCTGAATGCTGATGAGCACCATCCATCACTTGAACAAACAACAGCAGCAACCGCAGAAGCTATAAAAGTTCAGAGCCGTGTAAATGCCCCTGACATCCAGAGCTTAGTGTTACTCACTATGAGTCTTTCTGAATTATTTCATCTTTCAGGCCAGTGCGGAAGACAATGAGGCCCAGTGCTTGGTTCTGCACCAGAGGGACGGGTGCCAACAGTCATCCTCAAGCAGAGAACAGCATTATCTTTAGGAAATTGTACAATCGAAATGTGAACAACTGTATAACTTGACCACAAAACACCCCAGCCGAGAGCCCTCTCAATTTAGGGAAGCCCAGAGATCAGTTGCTTCTGCGATGGAGGCCAGACTATAAAATACAATGGTAGTGAAAACAGTGCAGAGCAAATGGAATTGTCTGAGCAATTCAGCAATTAGGGATTAATTCCCAGTGGATTTGTGCTATAATTTGAAAATGTAATGAGTTTTATATGAATTACTCGAACATTCAAAATGTTTGAAATTAGGGTCCAGTAAGTTGATATGGTAGTTATTTCTGCTTAATTTATGCTGAAAATAATAATAGCTGAAATAGCAGGTCTGTAAGGTCACAAATCACAATATGTCGCATCCGTGACGCATTTTGCTTACGTAAGTAGAAAATATGATGAATATGTAACATAAAACCTCAACTCAGAAACAGTCAAAATAAGAAACTAACTGAATCTCAGGGAGGAGAGACCAAAGGAGGAGTGTTAAGTCGGGCTGCAGTTTGACGACATGCTTTAGAACGGAAGGTGAAACAGGATGTGCATAATTGGCTCTACATTCATAGAGCACATACTATTATTTATGTATTATTTATCCATTCCATGAATTATTTTGCTCCGTTGTGCAGTTTAACACATTGACTGCTACCATTTATTGAAAAATTAGGATCTAATTACTGCCAGCATTTATTGAAAAATTAGGATTTAATACTGCCAGAATTTTTTTAAATTTGAGCTCTTATTTTGAAAAGCCGCCATTTCCTGTCAGTTAGCAGTATAAAAGCAGTTGAAAGAAATGGATAGGCGATCTAAGATGGACGATCCAATGTTGTGCTAACAACACAGCTAGCTAACAGGCTAACGTGAGTAGCATTATGGGTCGCTCGACCGAATGCACCGAAAGTGCAATTGACTGAAATCTCAGTCAATGGCAGTGAGCGTCAGTATCAAAATTAGGCTTCAATTGACAAAGATCTTTAATAGTAAATATTAGAAATAAAAATAGGCTCTCATAGACTTCCATTGTAACAGGGAAAGTCTCAAAGTCACTCTTTTAGCACATAAGCGAACACAACAAAAGCTGATTCTGACAGGAATCAGGAAAGCTCATGTGGTTTGAAATGGCAGTTTTACACACTCTAAACGCGTGAGGAATCACCAGGCTTGAAGGTCTGTCAAGAGGAATCAGGAGGAAAGCAAGGTCCCTTTGTTGATCTTTATTTAACGTGCACAGCAGTACACGGATGCTGCAGCACGCAGGCAGGTCTCCCAGGCAAGCATGACCATACAAGCACAGAGTTACAGTTTATATAGCAGTTTAGTCCCACCCACAAGGTGGACCCAGAGGCAGAACACAGAATCGATGAATTGACCATTTGCTTGCAGATACAGGAAGATGGGGGGTGGGAGGTGAGAGGGGAAGGGGGGGGGGGGGAGGGACAGGATGAGAAGGAGTGAGGTGAGAGGGGAAGGGGGGGGGGGGGAACAGGTGAAAAGGACTCTGTTACTCACAGCATGGCTCAGAGCTTCAAAGCTCGTCTAGACTAATTCAGTGTATTCAAATTAGCTTTAATGAGTCTTGATGGAAATTCCTCGTCAAATCCTTCCTCTTGTTAATTAAACAACAGCTTAATTAAACAATAATTGTGAATTTTCCATCAATATCAAAATAATACATCATAATACATTTGAAGAAAATACATAAAAAAATAGGAGTACTTGTAACATATTTGAGCTAAGCAAAAGAATGACAAGGGTTTTACAATCGTGACTGGACAATCAAATAAACCAAGAAATCCCTAAAAATGATACTAATACAGTACCCTGTTGAATCAATTTGACCTGTATTTAGCACAGCAACATAACAAATAAACAGAAAACATCATATTTCCAAACAATCTTTCTTTCCAGGTGGTCGAGTGATACCCACACTTTTTTTTTTTTTTTTTTTGTAGGGGGAGGTGTGTGTGTGTGTGTGTGTGTGTGTGTGTGTGTGTGTGTGTGGTTAGTGGAGCAAATGACAGGTAGGACAGTCCTCCAGGGGGGGTTGTAATGGGGGCATAACCTGGACCGGCGGTTGTAGTCTTGTCTGGAAGCGTAGTCCCTTCCTGTCCACTACCCCCAGTGTCCAAAATCTTCTTCATCCCTGTGGTCTCCCTCGGATGATGAATGGTAGACTTGTCTGCGTTGGTCATAATAGCCCCTACTGTCCTCTCTCTGCAGATGTCTTCTGTTTTCGTTCTTGTCGCAGTCTTCTTCTTTGTCTTTTGACAGCATAGTGACAGCGCTCATCATTGCAAGCTGAAGGACTTCGGCCTTGTTTTTATCCTGTTTCTTCTCTTTTTCGTTCATCTCGTTTTCGACGTCCTCTGCGTGAGTTGCATGCTTGATGATGTCGGCCGGATCAGCTGTTCTGTAGCCAATGAGAGATTGTTTCACTCGCTTAGAGAGTTTTTCATGCCTGTTGTTTATTAGCTGGCTGACCAGGAAGGCTTTGGCAAACGGGTCGTTCTGGTCTTTTCCTCCTCCGTGGATGAGTATGGATTCCTCCAGGCGGTGGCGGAACTGACTGATCGTTTCATCTTTGCCCTGTTTACAGTTCTGCACTTCAGTCAGATTTAATATCGTTGGGAAGAGTGTAATAATCTTCTCACACACTGCATCCACAGCAGTCATGTATCTGCGATTGTCCTCAAATTGTACAAGGACAGGCCTCTCATCTTGATACGTTTGGGCGACATCTAGGACTGCTTGCATTTTTGAAGGTTCCATATTCTTGGCACAGATGTCAAGTACTTCTTTCATTGTAGGTCTGTATGTACGACAAAAGGCCTGCAGTTCTTTAGTCCAGCGGCGTCCTCCCACTTCAGTAGGCGTTTTCAGTGTAGCTGCGTATTGGCCTATGTCATCTGGAGACCACAGGCGTTGCACCATCATTACATCGCCGTGCGGATTGGCTACTTCTACCATGGGGCACTGTATGTCAGCCAGCAGTATGTTGTCCCCGTCCTCCTGGTCCATCCATGGGTAAGAACAAAGTTCACTTGAGGTGGGCACCCCGCCCGGCAGGCGACAATACTCTGATGCACCCTGTGCACGTCTCGCTGTCCCAGGCCCTCTTCTTCCCTGCTCATGTGGCGGTGTGCTGCCCTGGGTGATGATGACACTGCTGCGATGGGGCCCTGTCCCCCCATGGCTGCCAGGGGTGGACGGATGCACAGATGGAAGCAAGGTCTGTGGTTTCCGTGTCGTGTCCGCATCGTCACTGTTGGCCAGCTCCGGGCCAGGGATGCCAGTGCAGGATGGACGTCGGCTCTTAGCAGTGTCATTGGACCGAGCGGAGCCTTCCTTGTGTCGAGCCTCTTTCAATAGGCCCAGTGCAGCGGATATCAGGATTACCGCTGGAGTAGACAGCTGCAGGCCTGCAGCAACAGTCTCCAGAAGGCTGAGCACAGCGGACACCAGGATTGGCGTTGGAGTCGAGGGCTGTAGGCCCGTAGCAACAGTCTCCAGAAGGCTGATCGCAGTGGACACCAATATTGCCGTTGGAGTAGAGGGCTGTAGGTCTGCAGCAACAGTTTTCAATAGGCTGAGCGCAGCGGATATCAGGACCGCTGCTGGAGTAGAGGGTTGCAGGCCCGCAGCAAGAGCCACAGCCGTCCGTTGTAGCTGGATGGCAGATTGACCGGCCCGCATGGAGCCCAGGCAGCCCAGGTCCAGGGTCTGCTGTGGAGGAGACAAAGGAGAATTCTGAGGAGCCAGTGGCCCGCTCTCTTCCCTCAAAGAATCTATGTTTGGAAGTTCCCTCATATGACTCTCCCGTTGTCTAAATTGTGCTTCCTCCATCCACATTGACAATACTTTCCTGTGGCGGTCACATCTGTCAAGTTTGTGCGTTTTAACTGACTTTTTCTTTCTCATTTTCTTCTCAGCTTCTCTTAGTAGTCGGTCTAAGTCAAGCAATTTTTTTATACTTAAAGAGCCTTGTTCTGGGAACCCCATCTGTTTCCACTCATCAAGACAGTCTAATGCTTCTGGACCATATTTTGCAACCATCCCGCTCATGAGAGGAGACCATCTTTCTTTGTCTTCTGCCACTGGCGCACTTTTCTTATTACCCATACTGGAATATAAATGCTTTACAATACATACACAGCAATCTAGTCTATGTAACACGGTAGTCTTTGTGCTACAGCTTGACTTAATGCAACACGATATCTTTATGTTCTTATCTGAACAAGGTGTCTTTGTGTTTACAAACTTGACTTAATGCAAAACGCGGTATCTTTATGTTTTCTTTATGTTGTTTCCAACAAGGTTAACAAAGTGTCTTTGCGTTTGCAAACTTGGCTTAATTCTTTTCTTTACTTAGGCTAGGCTTGCTGCTGTATTTTGAATCAAGCATACTTGACTATTACAATAGATAGGTTGGCAAAATATGGTCTTAGAATTTATAATTAGCTCTTCAATTGTCTGAAATTTGGAAGATTCTCACCGTTTTTTAGTGTAGCCACAGGGTTTTTTTTTTAAATCCAGGCGTTGAACTCCATTGATGCAGCCATGATTCTTCTGTCCTTTTTGGAGCGGTTCGTTGACGTCAGTTGTGGCTTGATCTTCCGGAGCTCAACGACACAGGATCCACACTTCTAGACACCAAATGAAATGGCAGTTTTACACACTCTAAACGCGTGAGGAATCACCAGGCTTGAAGGTCTGTCAAGAGGAATCAGGAGGAAAGCAAGGTCCCTTTGTTGATCTTTATTTAACGTGCACAGCAGTACACGGATGCTGCAGCACGCAGGCAGGTCTCCCAGGCAAGCATGACCATACAAGCACAGAGTTACAGTTTATATAGCAGTTTAGTCCCACCCACAAGGTGGACCCAGAGGCAGAACACAGAATCGATGAATTGACCATTTGCTTGCAGATACAGGAAGATGGGGGGTGGGAGGTGAGAGGGGAAGGGGGGGGGGGGGAGGGACAGGATGAGAAGGAGTGAGGTGAGAGGGGAAGGGGGGGGGGGGGAACAGGTGAAAAGGACTCTGTTACTCACAGCATGGCTCAGAGCTTCAAAGCTCGTCTAGACTAATTCAGTGTATTCAAATTAGCTTTAATGAGTCTTGATGGAAATTCCTCGTCAAGTTTTATTTTTAATAAAAAATGTCAACGTTGTCTTGTTTTGACTAGTTTGTGTAGAAAGAAGATCCTGCCTATGCGAACTTCTGTTCGCGTCGAGTAAAAAACTATCTGATTGGTCCAAATCTCTTGATGCATATTATTGGAATGCCATGGATGTAAACAAACGTATTTGATGTCGTCCGCCTGTCGCTAAAAAACATACACAATGGACGTGTTTGAGGGAGACAATTTAGAAGACACTTTAGGAGAAATGTCTGGGACTGCTCGTCTGCAAGGCTGCAGTTGGGTGCATCTAAAACAGCGTGGCGACTTGTTTACAAACGAAACCTCGCAAGACCGTGGTACTGCTTCTCCGACCAAAATAGTTACTTTATAAATCTATCAAAAGACGAAAATAAAATGGCATGAGTTTTCTGATGTCATAAACTCTCAGAATCAGCTTTTGTTGTGTTTGCTTATGTGCCGTTCCCCGTTACAATGGCAGTCTATGAGAGCTTTTTTTTATTTCTAATATTTACTATTAAACTGCACAACGGAGCGAAATAATTCATGGAATGGACTAGTTTGCTCATAACAAGGTAAGAAAACAAACGCTCTGTCTGAGGTCCACACATGCTACAGCAAATAAGCAAATATATTTATTGACACTGCTTAACCATTTTCACCAGCATTGAAAGCTTGACCAGGATCCTTACTTAGTAACGTGGTATTTGGCCAATACCAATATTGGGTGGGACTTAGCGAACGGCTAATTCCCAAAGTCCTAACCTTACGCCAAATGTCACTCTTCTCCTCTCTTTGAGTGCTGCAACAGCTTTTTCTAATAGATTATTTGTTTTTATTCAATTAATTCAAACATAAATAAATACAGTTTTCATCTGTAGTGGTTTGCACCAAGCTGGGATCGAACCCAAGTCTCCCACACGGCAAACCGCCCCCACAACAGACCGTGTTGTTGTGGTGGCGCCTTGTCCGGGGCACTACTTAATATAGTTTCAGTGGCTGTGTGAAAGAAGTACTTTGGCTGTGAACTCGTTAGGTAGTCTCTCCCTACTTGTCTGTTCTTACCGTCTCTGGGCTGACACCTTTGACAGGAGAATGGAGATCATCTGCCAGACATTGAAACTGCAATCACAGCAGCTATAAGGCGGTGATCACTCCAACTCCTGCTTTTCCAAACTGTCCCGGTTACTATACTGTATACACCATCCGCTCTATGACATATTTCTTTACCATTGTCGCGGCATACAGGTTGGGAAACACTGGTCTATGGAATTCCATGACAGCCTTTCGTTTGCACAGCAGCTGAGAAAAAGACCATACTGAATCAATACACATGAGCAAAAGAAGAATTTACTTATAAACTTAATAATAACTTATAAACTTACTTAATAAACACAATCTTTGATTGTGGAATATCACATCAAGAGATGGAGAAAGAGAAGATGAAACGGGCAGCCAAATAACATCACTTTCACTTGGCTTGAGTGCCAAGCCATCTATCATGACGGAACAACCCAACATCATTCACTGTGAAATATGACTTCTTTCAGCAGATTTCAAAAGAATTGCTGCAAGCGACATGGCTTTAAGTAATGACTTCAGGTACAAGACGTGTATAATATCTGATAAGCATATCATTAACGGATGATGGCTACTACATCATCTGCAAAGCCATGATGATGACTTTGCAGCTGTCATCACTGACAAGACATTTAATCATATGCATATTGTACAATGTTCTCTATGCACTATCAAATAATGAAAACGTTTCTGAAAATCCTCTCGAGTCTAGATGAGATGAATTGACATACTGTGTAGAGTAGACTATGCATATTGTGTATATCCTTGACATCTGCCAATACACCACTATTTCGTTTTCTACTAAATGTGATGTTTCTATCCATGTACATCAGTTCAAAGCAGACAGACAGACAGACAGACAGACAGACAGACAGACAGAATGCTGTGATAACGCATCTTTTCCTTTTGAACACTGGAAATAATATCTGCCAGTGAAGTGGGAATAATTTGACTTGCTTCCAATGCTCTTTCACTTTTTTTAAGAGCCTGATATTATGTAAATGCAATAATGCACCCCACCTTTTATGAGATAATAATGGAGGGATGAAAATTTGTTCAGCCCATTGACGGAGGCAAACTGAATAAAAAATTAATGACTTGCACAAAGATATTCTGGCAATTGGTGGCCCACATACGAACGCACACACTTGCGCATGCTTACGCACACGCACACACACACACACACACACAAAACCCACTGAGGGATGAAATGGGAGAATGAGCTGAGTGGCAGTGCAGGGCTAAGCAACAGAGGGAGACTCTCTCCAAAACTACTACTCCTCCTCCTGTCCTACTTCCTTCTTCCTCATTCATCACTTTTATCCTTAACCTTCATGTCCCCTTCACCTCCTTCTGCTCCACCTTCTCCTTTCAAGTCTCCCCAACTGTCCCTGTACATTATATAACTTCTCCCTCAAACTCTCTCTCTCCCACTCCTAACCCACAAAGCCCTTTAACAGGTCTTTAAAATAATACCTCTATGATTCACCACAAGGTTTTGGCTTTGATTCAACAGTGTCCTGCAGTGTTAAATGTCAGCTTCAGTCTGTAATGCCAATGGCCCTGCATTGTCACAGATCACTGGCCATGCTGCCAACGATTTTGATTGTAAGATTTTGATCCCACGGTAAAGGGTGTGTTCTGCATGCTGACATCAGATATACTGTACATCTATTCTTTTTCTTTATCTATTCTGCTGACCCCACCCATGTCAAAGTATTTAGTTCCAGGGACCCCCAGAAGCAAAAGATTTGAGCAAAACATTTTCTTGAAAAATAAAAAATGGTATATTCAAAGATTTTCAAGATCTACATCTTCATATCTATACCGCTAATAGTGCGGCATGAAGTGACACACTATTTTGAATAGCCGAAGTATAAAATATGGTTAAAGTGGTTAAAATAAATGTATTGTGAGTTGTGATGCTTTCCCTGGTTTTAACCCATTTAGGACTGAGGCCTAAATGCTGTAGATGGCAACAAGAACCCCAAAAGTGGTTCCCTTCCTGCCCTGCATGGGTTTGGGTTAATGGACAGTGATGTTTTAGCAGGGGAAAAATGAACAGTCAGCTCCCTCTGATTTAGAGAGTGACAGAACATCTGAAGGGACCCATCCTTGACCCATCGATAAGTCACTAAAGACAGTGATGTTTGATGAAATGGGTCCCAGACTTCTGCCGGGACAGGGCTTGAGCAGATGAAGAATCTAACAGGTCACAACCCCAGATGGATGGGCCGCAGTTCTGACAATTCCTCTCTCTTGACTGGTTGTCCCTGGGCTAACAAATCTGCATTCATGACTGGCAGCACCGAGCTTGTGCCACCGGGCCTCCGCTGCCTTAATGCAACCTTGACTTCATCAGATATCCCGTTCACGGCTCCGCCTCTCCTACTACTGTACACACGCATTTTCATAAATGACACTAAAGATGAAATGTGAGGGTGATTTATCCTTGGCTATTTCAACCTGCCTACATCCCAGCTCTCGTGCAGCCCACCCTCTCGGAACGCATAAATGATAGTGGGCTAGGCGGTGAAATGTCTCACTCATTCACACCAAATTGATTTTATTCAGTGGTTTATGCTCCCTGAGAACAAACAATGAGCTCGTTGAAGAAAAATACATTATTTAAGATGGAGCTGGCAATGAAATACTGTAAGTGCTGGGGCCATGCATTCGTTAAAAAAAGAAATCAGATTAATCCCTGTCTGTCTCAGGGTTGGAGATTGATTCCCTAAGCTTAAAGACCAAATCAATTACCACTAAATGTATCCCCTCAGCATCAACTAACTCATTTTCCACAATCTGAATAATCAACAATTGGAACCACTTCAAAGTTACCCTGCAGTTCCATCGGCTCATTCACACTATAGAGAGATCATAGATTAGGCTAATTGTCACCTGACATTTGTTGTGAAGCAGTATAGTCACCGTGTTCACAGAATACTGAATGCCAAGCGCTTTCAGTTTATGAATCAAATGTTGCTCAGGTTACTACTCTAGTATCTTCCACCACTTTTACTGCCGTAAAAAGAGTAATTGTAGATTTGAACTACTTTAACCATTATTTTATATTTTGGCTATTAAAAACATAGCCGATATACAAGGTCGACAAACTATTGCATTGATGAAAAAACAAGAATGATATAATTGCCAGCTGAAGCAAGCTCTCATTTATGAACCGCTATAATAAGTCTCCCATTGGCTTAGGAGGCAGCCAATCAGGGCTAGGTCACTATTCAGGTCGCTAGTAGAGGTAGATCAACATGTTGTCCAGTCGCTTGCAAAAAACATTGAAATTTGGAAATACAAGATATATCTACATGACAGCAACGATAACAGCAGACAGCTTTTGTCTCGCTTCAAGTGTCCACAATGCATGACTGGGGCGGAAGAATGGTAATGTTTTGGACTTGCAAATTAGACCTTTAAGTAAAGAGTTCCTCTCTGTAGAGACTAGTGACTGTGACTCATTCCTTATCTGAGGCGCACACACACACACACACACACACACACACACACACACACACACACACACACACACACACACACACACACACACACACACACACACACACACACACACACACACACACACACACACACACACACACACACACACACACACACACACACACACACACACACACACACACACACACACACACACACACACACACACACACACACACACACACACACACACAGAGAGAGAGAGAGAGAGAGAGAGAGAGAGAGAGCAGAGAGGGAGAAAGAGACTCAGTGCATTTGGAGTTGAATGGGAGAATATGGCATAAATCATCATCATGATAAAGATCCATTTGTGACTGAAACATGATGATGACTGATCCTTGAGACAGTGGGAGAAAACAACAGTGTGCAGACTATTGTCTTTGACTTTACATGTATGCTGATCTTCCATTCGCCCTGCATCTGATTATACCGTAAGAGCAGATGTGCCTGGTCTACGTCACTGGTTCTCATTTCATGTGTATTTAGCCATTTCATGTAGAATGTAAAAATAACCTGTCTCCATGTGTGGAAAATGGATTAAATGGACTAAAGCAGAACTCTGAATAAAGGATAATAACACTGTTCTCCGGCAACAGTGAGCACAGGCTGCAAACTTTAATGCAGCAGAACATCAGGAAAGGAAGGAGGCACAAAACTTGGCATGTTCATATAAAAATCACACCCTTGGAAGTGCGGGCGCTCTTATCATCGTACATCATCATAAGTCATCTCATTCCGGCCAATCACAATTTGCGTCCTCACCTTCGTCATCAATGTTTGTGGTACGCAATGTTTGTGTTCACACAAACACTCAAAATTGTCCATTCATTGTCAATAGGCAAGGCAGGATTTCAGAATATGTGCTTATTTAAAGTCCTGAAGGCAAATCGTGTTAATTTATGGCATACATGTTTTCTAGGGGTATTAAGGTCTGCTGAATCCAAATCTGCTGTTTGCCAATGGCATTTTAATGTTTGTGTAGGACAAAGTTTGCTCACACTCACACTCACACTCACACTCACACTCACACTCACACTCACACACACAAAAAGCTGGACATACGACATTTCAGTCAGGCTGATATTCATCTGACCTCAGATGCATGAGTATACAAAAAGGAAGGTTAAAAATAAGCCAAGGCAGGTGGTGACAATGGACATGATTACAGGTACACAACCTTGGGTATTAAGGGAGATCCAATAAGGAAATGCACACTCTTGGGGGGGTGGGGGGTACATAAGGAAACTGGTCATATTGTGTGTGCAAGAGAGTGCATATAAGCAATATCATTATCAATAACAAAGTCCATCAGAAAAAGGAATGTCCCCCACCTTGCTCCTGTATGTATATAAAGTACAATGGTAATTTAAAATCACCAACATGTTCTACATCTAATTCTTCCTACTTTCTTTCTGTCATTCTAAGGTTGTAACCTTAATACGAAATCATTGCTATGTAAACCCATTTAGGCCTGACGTCGAAATAAAAAAAGTCTTCTGAAAGAATTTGCGCCCTATGAGCTTGTAGATCTGCTATTTTTCAGTAGCTAAAGTATAACATAATGCTTAGTTAAAACACCAAAAGGGGATCCCATCTAGAATGGGTTAACATGGGCATTTTCAGCAGAAGTCTGCTTCATATTCATGGGCGGATCAAATTTCATACACATACGCATACAAATGCATGTGTTAAATATAAGTAATTTAACTTAAAATAAAATAGAGAAATGAATAGGTCCTTGAGCAGCTCCACTGCAGGCGTTTGTTAAATGCTCTGCTTAAGGGAACCATTAGCCCCTCTCGGAACCCCCTGGGTCAGCCCAATCCGAACCGAACCGGGCTGACCCGTAGGGTCCCTGTGCGGTGATGTGTTTTCGTATGGAAATGATGGAACGCGGACATAAATACCTTCGGTAACGTGGTTTCTGCGCTGTTTGAGGGCTTCTGTTCGTTTGAGGGCTTCTGAATGTGTGAACTCTAGTTCACAACGTACACCGCTGCGAATTCTCCTGTGCCACGGAAGCCGTTAAGTATTTTTAATCTATGTTTGACCGATTTGGAAGCTTTGATTCCTCTCTTCCTTCCTTGTTTATTTACCGTTTATTGTACCGCCTCCCGCTGTGCGGTTGGCTTGTGCTTGGCTACGTTCCTGCCTCTGATCTGCTCTGTCATAGCTATAGCCACTAGCTAGCCAGATAGGCAGTACAATGAGGTGTCAATAAATAAGGAAGGAAGAGAAGAATCAAAGCGACCAAATCGGTCAAACAAAGTTTTTTTAAACTCCTTCAGCGCCACCTGGTGGTCACCAGTTTAGGCTCTGAGTGCCAATTCTCCCATTATAAAGAAAGAAAGAATTTGTAATTAGATTATGCACGTAATGTGCATGTCATCACCTGTACACCAGATTAGAGGAATTTTCAAAATATGGTTTTTTTTTGGGAGGACGTCTTGTCGTCCGTGGCACCCATTGCAAAGATGTCAATAAGACGTCTTGTCGTCCCTGGCACTTAAACAGTTTTAACTTAACGGCTTCCGCGGCACAGGAGAATTCACAGCGGTGTACGTTGTAAACTAGAGTTCACACATTCAGAAGCCCTCAAACGAACAGAAGCTCAAACAGTGCAGAAAGGACGTATCCGACGGTATTTATGTTTATTTATGTTCGCGTACCAGGTGGCAGGGTAGAGGTGGAATAGGACCCCATGGTAACTGGGTCTCAAAAATGTCAGAAATTTCAGTACCATTGGGTTCTGACTTGTGGGGATAGGGAACCATGACAATGACAACAGTTGTTGAGAGAGGAGAGAGTATTACTCAGCCTAGCCTGTTGGGAGATTGAAACCAGCAAACTTCCATTTACAGGAGCATAACTCTTGCCCACTACTTGCCTATAGCTATTCGTACATCAATGCCTGGTCTGTTCCATAGCTCTAATGCGTTTAATTTAGAGCTATATGGACCAGAGCTAGTCCATGACATGTGAGCAATGAACATTAAGCAAACAGGCAGTCTGTCTTTCAGAAGTAAAACAATCAAACACACAACGTTATTAGATGGATATAATTGGAATAATAAGCTATAGCCTAATTGATCATTTTTAAAAAGTTTCCTGCGCTGCCTGCGACTAGCCCTCTCAGGCGCTTTCCTGCGGCGGTGCTGCTGCTGACAGACAGTCAGTGACAGCAGCAATCAAATGCACCTGCGCGATTGCATTCAAAACTATTTTGCCTACTAATTCGGTGAGATGAGGTAAACGACTTAAATTACAACTATAATGCACGAAATGTAGGAACAAAAGCCTGTTGTAGCCTATATTCTACTTTATTGCACTCGGCTCAACGGTTTGTACACTTCAGTAAAGCGCACAGTGCTCACCTGCTGTTATCCCGCACAAACTGAAGAGAAGGAATGCGATCTGTGCACTTATTCCACTGGGTGCTTTATTGTCCAGATCCATGGTGAAGTGACAGGATGCTACTGACTGTCCGTCCCGCTTGGTGGAGAGAGGGGACAGAGACTGCCCTCGCCTCGCTCGCTTCCTCCTCACTCACTCCTCTCCCTCCAGCTCCGGATACTAGTGAATCTGGCGCGCCTCTGTCTTGCGTCCGCGGCAATGTAGTAGATGGCTCAAGCCATCAGAGACAGAGATAGAGAACGTGTTCAGGTTAGCAGCTGCTGTAGCTACAGAGTGGAGAGTGGGGGTGTGATTGTGAATAGGGGAGGAAAAGAGGGAAGAGAGATATGAGAGAATCAGTCATCCGTTTTTGCCCCCAGCCAATCTCCTACATTGATTTTTTTGTCCAAAATGAACCCCAGTTTGTCACTGTTATTGTAAACTTGGTTTGTGCACAGCACATATTATATGCTACACAAAGACCTACACACACACACACACACCGGCAAGTATAAAGACACAGTGAATAAACAGTAAAATCCCCAATTTTAATGAGTGCACAAATTTAATGTTGGCTACAATGTGTAACCCTATGGGTCTACTAGTTGGTTCAGCAACTGCAGGATAAATTAACACGATATTAGCCAACGGTGTACAGTTGTCAGTATATCAATTTGTTGAATATAGTTCAACAAGTTGGATTAAAGGCCAGTCAGCGTAATCCACAAAGTAGCCTTTAATATATAAAAGCATTGTGCTCAGACTGCACACAGCATATATGAGGATAATAATCCACATGGAATAATTTAATTGTGATCCACTTCAGCTGTCCTTCACACACTGACACACAACGTACTACACCGCAAGTGACGTTCTCCAGGTCAGGAAATGTTATCACAGCTCCAATCTCAGTCACACTATTCTACTCATACTTGTATGAGTCCCAATGCATTGATTCGTGATACTGTCAAGTCTATTATATTTATGTGTCTTCCCTTGGCGCTCTGCCTGCATGCTCTGGGCTGCCTAGCTGTCTCTCGATGCGTTGCAGACTATTTTTTACAGTCTATGGTTGCAGACAGTGTTTAATAGTAGAAAGCAGGCAGCGAGCGACGGCCACAACCCCGTTGTGTTCTAGAAGCGTCATTCAAAACCCTGATAGGGTTGCGTGAAGGGGGAGCTACCTGTTTCTTCTTCTTATACGTGGGTGACTGACTGGTCTATTTGGCAGCCCGTTACCGCCACCTATGACATTATAGCGTTTTCATAAAGGGTCGTTCTCGTGTAAAGGGTCAATAAAATGAGAACGCAACGGGACTTTGACGTTTTATCTCTGTATATCTTTGTCTCCGTCTGAAAGAGGCCTTAATATTCTTGTCAAGTTAACTTGGGGAGAACTCAACACTCTCAAGTCCATGAGACCAGAAGGCTTTTTTTTCTAGTTATAGACAGACTTGTACTTGAGGGTCACATGATCACACACTGCTGGTCCTTTTTAGTACCAAATGTTAAAGTAAGCATGAGCAGAGCCCATATTCAAAATTACACTGTTGTGATTTCCCTCAAATAGGTGTTCAATAAATAACGGCTCAATTGCTCTATATTCTCATTCAGTGTTCAATAAAAGGGGTCTAAAAAAAAAAGTCTTCACACTGGCTCATGCTCCAAAGCCATTTGGACATGACGTTTCAAGGCCATACTCCTGAGCAATAAGTTGAAAAACGTACAAAATACTGGTACACCAAAACATATATAGTCTGTAATTAATATTACATAGAATATAAAGGACTGTGTCTCATATGAACAACTATTGGAGTCAAGTGAGTGCGAAAGGGAGAGAGTACAAGATAGAGTTGCTGTCAGCCTGTCACTCAGTCAGATTTAATGAGGCTGCCCTCCTCAAGGATTGCATCCACACTTCCAATATTCCCTACTATCATCCAACATAATGTGTTCACAAACTTCACAATCATGGCACTTCCTGGTGGGAAAGCGGCCTACATATCCAACACCTACACCACATCGCACATTTTTAGTATTCAAATTTATATTATATTATATTTATTCAAATCAGATTTAGAATTGATTATTCTAGGGCAAGAGATATATTAGTGTGGAGACAGCTTGGACCTTAATCTATACAGTGCAGGGAGTATAGATAATTATTAGAATGAAACCTGGACCTTACAGTGTACTGAGTGTAGAGACCTGGCATTATCAGAATTGATAAGTGGACTTGAGACGGCTGTCTGCAGTGTGTCAGACTCACCAATAGAGGGAGTCATTAACTCAGACAATTAAAACCTGCATGGACATATTCAGCTTTTAATTAAATCAGGGCTAGACTTAATTAATCAAATCAAATAAATGAATGCATGGTAATGCATGCAAAGAATTTAACATTTAGCCGTTTTTAATACCAGATGTGGTCACACCACACCCATCTTACACTAACAATGTTTTTTAATTAAGAGGGTCACAGGAGGGGGCATAGCATACTGTGTATGCCTGTTAGACCAGAATACACAACATTGGGATTATCTGATTCATCATAAAATACACTACAGTAACTTATTTTACTTCTAAAGCAGAGTATCTGGCTGGCAAGGTAAACCAACCACATGAGTGATTCTCAACCTGTCGGCCAGGGCCAATTAGTGGGCTGCGCGGATATTGCAAGTGGGCCCCAAAATAATTGTCAAAAACAATTGAGATTTAAGTTCTGTTATTGTCTTGATGGTCAAAACTGCAAACTTGATGGACTACTGCAATTTATGCTTATGCCCTGCCACCAAGTTCAGATAAATTGAAACATAACCTCACAGGAGGTTGAGCCTTGATTTATGAAACAGCCTCAAACAGGGTCAGAACACATAGCACAAACAAGAGATACAAGTAGGATTTGTTTTCATCTTTCATCTGGATTAGCGTTGAAACCTTCCCATTAGCAGCATGCAGCCAGCCTCCCCATCCATGTCACTGTTTTGGATCATCAAACAGGCCCAATCATTTTATATTACTGACCAGATCAACACAGCCTGCTGTTACAACACAAACACTCCATGCCATACTATGATTTATTAAACATTTTGTGTTGCTCTAATTCTTTCCGCTATACTTGCATAAAAAACAACACAGAGCACATAACACCAAGACAATACAAAATACATGAGGTCCCCACTGACTATAATGGTGTCACCTGCCAAAAATAGGCGATCTACAAGCTTTGAAGCTTGCAACACGTCGTGGATGAAACACGATGTAGATATGCCATTTTCAGCGAGTGACACCTTAAGTTTGTACACTGGAGTAGGCTTAAATTAAGTCAATTAGCCATAAAGAGCTTTTTTGTCACACAAAGTAAATCTCATGACCAAGACATTGAACATTTCTTCAGAAAGTCAGAATAAACCATTTAAAACCATGTGTGTACAATACAAAGCAGCAACAACAGTTTGATTTTAGTCAATGTTGTATGCTTGTTGTTAACTGGGTTGTCTGACCTGAAGCCTTTTACCACTTTCCCTAGTGTGTATGCAATCATAGAAATAGCACTTTTCCCTTCCATTTTACTGGAATTAATTACATATGTGAGTGCCTGCCATAAGCATTACTGTCATTCGCCCTGTGTGATACACATGAGATCCATTTAGCGCAGTAAGATAATACCCTCCAAGGTATTCCATTGATCAAGGCTCTGTACTGGAAGAATGCATTTCACCATAGCTGCAAATACATAGATTGCTCAGTTGTCTTTCCCCCCATGATCTATCTGTAGGTTAGTAGTGGATGAAAACTCTTAATTAATCCACAAATGTAATTCAGTTTCTTAATTAAAAGATTGCTGAGATGAACTTCATCAGAGCCCAACCTTTGAGATGGAACAAAGCAGTAGCTCTGTGTATGAAAGCATGACAATGTGAAAAGCAGAGAACTTGCAGATTATTTGGCATGGTGTTATCAGACAAACAGTAGATGATTAGATGGCATAATGACCAAGTTAATGATCATGATGATGAGTCTTCTACATGTAAATACTTTTTGTGGTTATAATTAATAAATATGAATATGCACACGAAGTATGTAGGCCTACATAAGCAGAACAAGCAGACAGAGGCAGTTAGACGGAGGGGCGCACACACACACACACACACACACACAGACAAAATGTGCATACAGACAGGTTGAGGGATGGTTATTACCTATAGGTCGTGATTCCTGAGAAGTTGGTGGCTGACAGCCGAGCTCAACATGAATTCAGAGGCGACACTGGCCCCCCCAGGACTCCGGTCATTAATCATCAGAAGCGTGACATGATCAGGCCAGACCAGACTAGTCTGCAGTGTGTTCATCCAGGCAGCCAGGGCTGTGAGGTGGTCACAGAGGTGGCTGCCTGCAGTGTGTTCATCCAGGCAGCCAGGGCTGTGAGGTGGTCACAGAGGTGGCTGCCTGCAGTGTGTTCATCCAGGCAGCCAGGGCTGTGAGGTGATCACAGAGGTGGCTGCCTGCAGTGTGTTCATCCAGGCAGCCAGGGCTGTGAGGTGATCACAGAGGTGGCTGCCTGCAGTGTGTTCATCCAGGCAGCCAGGGCTGTGAGGTGGTCACAGAGGTGGCTGCCTGCAGTGTGTTCATCCAGGCAGCCGGGGCTGTGAGGTGATCACAGAGGTGGCTGCTGCTGGTGGCAGCGGCATATCCACTCTACAAGGGGGGGGGGGGGGGGGGGTCCTTCCTTCCTGTCATCCGGTACATGGTGAAGCAGCAGAGACTCAAGAGGCAGGAATGTGCCTGATCTCACCATGGAGCCAACATGACGAAGCAGAGACTACAAAGTAAAATCCTGTGTACTACTACTACTGTCTATAGCGTACAAATGAAACCAAATGGGCCCATATTTCTATTTGTACACATAGTTAGTAGTTACAAATAGATGAATTAACACAGGAGTTTACTCAACAAATACAAATGTAAGTGTTCTAATTTATATTATAATTTTTAGTAGTAATCTTATCTTCAACAGGATAGATTTGAAAATAAACTTGGACTTCTGGAAGTTTATAATAACAATGTGTGCTCGAGTATATACTTGGACAGCCCAAATAGTTTTTTGTCATTGTCATTTTTAAATACTAGATTTAAAGGACATATGTCATATCTAGATCAAACCATTTGAAGTGTTAACACTGCAGTAAAACTGCTGTAGCACCCCATGCAGTTTAGTTTGCTCCGGAGGATGTCCTTATGTGATGCTGAATCACATCACATCTATTTATTTCAGTCTGGGTGTTTACTTCATTTGTCCAGTTATCAGACATTAAATTAAAAAAATGAACTCTCGTATATGGATGCTCAGTTTCTGCACTGCACCAACATCTTGTATTCTTGTTGCTACCTCTTAAAACGAATCTACTGAAATCACTGATGGGTGATCATCTCATCTCACTATTCTGAAGTGGTTGATGGAACACTTCTTGCAGAGATAGCAAAGAGCGAAGAAAAAGCGCGTGAGAGAAAGAGAGATACTATACTGTAGGATCCATTTTAATGTCAAGTCACTAGAGGGAATCAAAGGGGCCGTTTCCCTGCTGTTGCCTCGTATTAGGTTTAATATTAGGTTTTCCGGGTCAACCAGCACATAAGGGAAGAGAGGGAATCAATCAGAGAAAGGAAATGTACAATGGTAGTTGAAACAGACTGAGAAATATTGCGTAATTGTGTTCAATTACGCTTGGCATGATTGATGAACACAGCAGGTGGTGAACTGCAATTCAGACGAGTGTTTTCAACGATACTGTTTTTAATACATATGGGAATGAAACAGATTGGTATATGCCAGGTGCCGGTTGGTTTGGAAGGCAGAGGCTTCTGTGAATGGACAAGACAAATGTCTGTACTGTGGTGTTAGGGCTGAGATTAAGCTCTTGAGGAACTCTTGAGCGTGTTGTGAAGCGTGATATTAGGCAGAACACTTCACACCAAACACCATGATGCCTCAGACCTGTAATGACCCTGAACAATTCCACCCCATTGGCTGTGACTGGCAGCTCAGCTGAACCAAATGCTTCTAGAGGGGGACGCTTCAGTTTGAGGGTTTCACTATAGTCTGACATCGAGAGGTGTTAAAGCACAGAAAGCAGTAAACCTGCTATATCCGAACAGACAGCAAGTCAGCAACCTCTACATGGATGATGGACCACTGCACAAAATGGCGTAAACTATAAGCCTGATTTATACTTCGTCATACAAAGTATAAATCGTCACCTGTATACGATTTATAAGCTCACAACACGCCATATAGACGCCGTGTCAAACATTCAGTGCGTGACACCATTGTAATGGAGCATAGCACCTCAGGTTTTAGGATGATAACCCAGTCTGGTCACAGAATCTAGCTATATGAAGCAGTAGCAATCATTTTATAAAACCACAGAGCACTTTCACATGTCCAAACATGTGAAAAGACATTACTTCTGTGCATTGTGACAATTAGGCGATTCTTTTTTTTTTTTTTAAGATATTCTTTTTGCGGCTTTTATTATTTATTGATTTTTGAAGGGACAGACAGTAGGCTGACAGGAAACGGGAGAGAGATGGGGGATGACATGCAGTAAAGGCCGTGTCGGGTCCGGGAGTCGAACCCGCGGCACACTGCGACTGGATTACCAGTCCGGTGCCCAGACCGTTACGCTACGGCCTGGGCCCAATTAGGCGATTCTAATAACACATTTCCCATTAATTGGTAATAACATAATTTCCTGCTCTTCAGCAAGTTCAGCTACTTTTAATGGATTTGAAACTGCCATAGGCAACATTCCCAACATTCAAATTAAGTTTCCATCAGAAATATAATTACCTGCTTGTTCTCTGCCAAATCCCACCACACGGTTACCGTCTGTTACTGTAGCTCAAACCTCCTGTTGATAGGAGTATGTGCTGATCTGAACAAAAAACATTTCTCATCCATTAAGGAGAGATGGACAGATAAACAGAGAGGGGGACTGCAGGGGGGAGACAAATGGACAGAACACTACAGCAGAGACAGCACGATACAATAAGCATGTTGAGTGGTTCTCAACCTGTGGGTCAGGAACCCCCAAGGGGGGGTCCCCAGACGACAGTGAAGTGACACTTTAAAGGCTCATTCATAGTCTGGATTTCCAGACTGGAAAGCGGTGGTGAGTAAAGACTAAAAACTTTGAGAAGGGCTGGGGCGGTGGTTTGCTCTTCACCGCGGCTCGTGACGTCATGTTGTAGTTCGGTGGTCACCTCACCACCGAAAATCCAGACTATGAATAACGCTTAATACAGCGTCTGGCACTGGATAGGCCTGTCTGGTACGGCCCTGTCCTGGTTTTCCTCCTACCTATCAAACAGAAGTTACTTTGTCAATCTAGCCGAGTTTGACTCAGACAAACACGACATCAGTTCTGGTATTCCACAGGGCTCGATTCTTGGCCCTCTGCTTTTCTCCTTGTACATACTGCCATTGGGCAAACTCATTGCCAATCAGAGTCAATTTTCATTTCTATGCTGATGATACCCAATTATATCTTTCTGTGGCTCCAGATGATCCCTGTGCTTTAGACCCGCTGCTTACCTGCCTGTCTAGCATCAAATGTTGGATGAGTGAGAACTTTCTCAAGCTAAATGAGGATAAGACAGAAGTTCTCATAATCGGTTCTAGTGAGCAGAAAGAACACATTAAGCAGACTTGGCAACCTGACTGTAGAAAGTAACAGTACAGTAAAGAACCTGGGGGTTATTATCGATTCCGAATTGAATTTTAATTCACACATTAATCATGTTACCAAGATTGCCTTTTTTCACCTTAGAAATATTGCACGAATCAGAGCCTATGTGTCCTTGGACGATGCAAAAACACTAATCCATGCCTTTGTTTTTTCTCGGCTTGATTACTGCAATGCACTTTTTTCAGGACTGCCTAAGAAAACAACTGACAGATTACAACTTGTCCAAAATGCAGCAGCCAGAGTTTTAACTAGAACTAAGATGAGAGAACATATTACTCCAGTTTTGCAGGCATGACTGCCTGCCTAAATATGTCCCAAACCGCCCGCTAAGGTCTTCCACTGCTGGCCTGCTCGCTTTGCCTAAAAAAATGGCAACTAAAAAATACGTGGAAGCAGCTTTTTGCTTCTACGGGCCGTCGGCATGGAACAAGCTCCCTCTGTACCTTCGTCAGGCAGCCTCTGTAGACATTTTTAAAGCTCAGCTCAAGACCCACTTCTACAACATTGCTTTTAATTGATCTTTTAGTTGTTTTTATTTTAGTTTTTGTTATTCATGTCCTCACTGTATTGCATTACTGTCGTTGCCTTGCTTTTCTGTCATGAAAGGTGCTATACAAATAAAGTTTTATTATTATTATTAAGTCCCCTTTAATACCTTAAAAAAAGACCATCAAAAGTAATCAAACTATATACTTTAAAACTGGTCAAACATTGGCCAAATAATAACAAATAAGGTGGTTACATTGGGAGCAGGTCAAAGGGAGATGAATGTAGCAGGAGTAGCCCTGCCTGCAGCTCAGAAATCTAATACTATGTCACTTTTCATATTACTATCATGGCTGATGTAATAACAGGATAATATATACAACAGAACTCTGAAAAACAAGGGCCCTTTCACCACCTGTTCTGAATCGCCAGAATATATTTTCTTAGTGGCTACTGGCTAGCGATTCAGGGCTGGCGCCAGGCTAAGCTTCCTACTGAATTCCGACAAAGAAGTCTTCCTAATCAGGCCTAGACTGACTGTAATGCTTATCCTCAATTCACAGCACGAGGTTAAGCATCTCATTTCCCACAAAATGTGAAGCTATCATTTTCTAACTCATCCTCTTGATGGACAAGCAAGCTTTAACAACATTCCTCAAGGTGTAGTGTAGATGCCAAAAAGAAAGGCATTGTGGAGAACTGAATTACTCGTTATAATGAAATCGCAGTCTCCCAATCACCGAAACCCTGGACGTTGTTTAGTCATCAGGTTATATAAATGGCTGCTACAGATGGTCTGCTGAAGGAGTGTTTGCGATAATTAATAGCAATTCACCTGATTTAACACCACAGCAATGGTATTGTTTATGCATCAGTGCCTTCAGTGCCTTCAGGTTCAAATGGGGTAATGATCTATTGCTAGATCTATATAATGCTGACTGCTGTCCAAAAGGTAGAGTGAGGGAAATGCAGGGGGAAAGTTTAGTTGGAGAAACAGATTTAAAGTAAGTGGAAGGCGTGCTGGTGTAAATTAGAAGAGGGACCTGTGTGGTTTTGCTGAGGCAGAACATGACATCCATAATATTAGTGCACGCACAGCTGCGTGATAAATTAACCTCAAACCAATGGGGGACTAGATGTTCTGGCGTTCACCTTTCTTTTGTGCTCTACCTCAGACTTCCTCCTATAATTTCCTTCCTCCTATAATTTGTATTATTGACAGTATATACCACAACCGTAGTATATAAATCAGCATGTTGACTCAAATCACAAAGTTGATCTTGCTCTGCAAAAGGAGGCACATGCAGCAAACAAAGGTTTTGGCAACTAGGTCACAGTTTGACCCGTTTTCTTATCTGTTTTTATTTTTTTTTAAACAATGTATATGCATATATACACATGTAAAAGAAAATCACAGACAACTGCAATCCTTTCTTCTTCCCTTACCAAAAAAATTAAAACTTTAAAATTGAACATAAAGAGAGAGATGCTACAAAACAATTTTGTCTGGTGGCATTATCCTTGATCTCTGACAGAAGTAAATCCCAAACTGCCACAACGTTAATCACTGAACCATTTTGGCTCTGGTATTTCTAGAAGCAAGGCTATCCTGTCATTAAAAAAAGAAAAAAGGGTGTAGCAATAACATCTGTACAACGGTGTAACGATTGGCAGGGGTGGGATTGAAGGAGGAAAGGAGGAGGGACAAGAAGGAGGAAAAACGATATTCTCCAGTGGAAGTCATCACCATATAATGTCTTGCAAGCTCGGTTGGTCCAAATAAAGCAGCAGCATTAGGCCAGGCAAACTGTGGTATCATGCTGTTGGAGAGCTGATGAATGCAGGGCTGGGCTTTCTGTCCAATTAAGAGTGCCGTGTGTCTAAAAGCTGTTGCGAACGTCTGGGACTCTTTGCTGCGATGCTATTTTACCATAGCCTCCTCTGGCCGGGTCGTAGTCCTGACGGTACTCATCTCTTACCTGCATACGGAAACAAAGTTCAGATACAGGAATGCAAACTGGTTAACCCATTTAGACCTGAGGCCGATTCTAAAAAAATAAATAAAAAAAGGCTTCTAAATCCAAAACCTATGTTTCTATGTTACTGGTGCTCAACCTTTTTCACATCAAGGACCCCCGGAATTATCTGTATTTGGCCACCGACTCCCATCTGAAAATATGTAGTTCCAGGGACACCCAGAAGCAAATATTTAGTTAAAAATGTTGGCTCTGAAAGAATATATATTCAAAGATTTGCAGCACATTAACAATTAAAAAAAATAAGGTAAAGTATAACATAATACCAAAAGGTGTTCCCGTCCTCATGTATACTCTGACATAAGATCTGCGGGGCGACAGCAGGATCGGAGGGGGAGAGATTTCTCAGGTTTTGTCCGTGCAATTTTATCTCCGTTCACTTGCCGGCTGCAGTCAATCCGACGGACCCGACGTACAGTCAACGTGCACAGTACCACCCGTCTCCACGGGTAGTAGTTTTGGGCAGTAGAGGGAAAAATATCCTCTTGTCCCGAGCACCCTCTTTCTTCAAGAAAGAGTAGGTGAAGTGACATGGTGCACATACGTAGCAACACTGAACGGCTGTCAATATGACAACAGCAAGATGCTAAGAACAGCTTTGCAAACAAGTCCTTGGATATCAATATTCAGCTCTAAGATGGTAAAGGCCCTGACCAAGAACAGCTGGGAGGAGATTGAACCAGTCCTAACCCCCCCATCAAATGTTATGATGCTGAAAATGACTGGGGAACTCCGTTTACAACTGCCATCTAGTGGATGAATGGTGTATAGGTATAGGTTAAGTTATCACTGAAACAATGAACATAAATAAAAGTTTGAAACGTAGGCATAACAAGTATGGGCGTTTCTCACCCCGACCCTCAAAACATTTACTATGTTGAGCCCTTTAGGGGTGAAAAGGGTGAGAAGAATGCATGAGCAGAAGATGCTTTTTTTTTATGGATCTTTATTTGTCATTTTCCAAAGAAATTAAAAATAAATGCAAAAAGTAATTGAAAAATCGTGGCCCACTCACACATTAGAGGGCAGTACGAGTTAGACAGTACTTGGTTAGACATTGTCATTGGTTAGACCAGTCATTAGTCCTACAACTACTCTGAAACCCTCACCCTAAACCTAACCTCCCACGGGGCAGCACACCTAAACCTAACCTTAACCCATGTCTAACCAATGACTAGTCTAAACTAAGTATGCACCCCGTCACCATATCCTCTGAGACCACAAGCGGTTTGTTTTCAAAGAAGAAACAAACGCCTGGGCGAGACATGCATGAGAACTGGCGTACGAGCGGAGTCAACCTTGTATTTTCGCTACACAATTAAGATTTCAGAGGGGTAGATATCCATTTAAGTTTATCTATTCTACAGTATATAATTTTCATAAATAGGCAATTACCATAATAAATATGTAGTGCCACTGTGCCAGATGTTTAAAAATGTATTGAAATTAACAATCCCATGTATAAACATGTTACATGATTATTATCCATTTTGTTATAAATGTTGAATAGTACTGTCTAGGGTACTTTCCATTCACTTCGGTTGTTCATGATTATAGCAGCACTAGACAATCCTATAATCTCCATCCTCGCTTTAGCCTAAGAGTTAGTTCTCCATTAAATAGAGGTTTTTTACTCTGGAATTAGGAATACATACAATTACTGCCTTCACTCAGTAACTTTAAAACATAGAATTAGATTGAGGGCCAGCCTGATCCTGATGAATCGAGGCTCTCCACTTGCTTCTACCATATAATGCACACACACACACACACACACACACACACACACACACACACAGGTTTCCTTTCTCACCTGTCTTTTAATAATGTTACCGTTGCAGTTTTATTTGTGGAAATAAATTAAAACAAAACTCAAATCCCTCGATCAATCTGAGTAAGCTCGCACCCTGCACTTCAGCAATACACACACAAGTGTGATGTAGATAGATTGAGAGAGGATAGACATACGCACACATAGATTTGGAGGAATTTATAGACAAAGATAATCAAAATAACAAGAGAAAATAAGATTCCTCACCTGTCCACCAGACTTGCCACGGCCATACTGCCTTCCCTCTTTAAATCCAGCATCCCAGTCTGTCCGAATGATGCGGTCGTCCAGCCTCGTCCCGTTAACAAACCGCATGGCATGTTCCGAATCTGCACGTGAGTAGTATCTGGCAGAGCAGGGGTTAAGGGATCATGTCTACGGTTTTCTCTAGGATTCTTTTTTTTTTCTTCCCCAGATATTTTTGGGGCTTTTTGCCTTTATTGATAGATTACAGTAGTTTGACAGGAACAGGGACACAGCAAAGGTCGCCGGGATTGGGACTCGAACCCGCGACACACTGTCAGGCTGGATTACCAGCCTATGTGCCTGGTCCGCTCGGCCAGCCCAGGTCTTCTCTAGGATTAATGAAATACAATCTAATCCACAATTAATACCAAAAGAAAGAAAGAAAGAGAAACCACCACTGCATCAAAAGTAAACAAACTATACTGAAAACTGGTCAGCTGTCAAATAATATGAGGGAAAATGTTTGAAAATAGCCGATCTAAAGAACCGAGTCAAACAGAATATAATGCCTCAAGTCCTACAATTCCAAGTGCTTGTTGAGGTGTGGGGTCCCCAGTTCAAATATGATTATTTTGAGCAGCAGCACGGCCTGAAAGGCTTGAGAACCACTGGTCTACAGTATGACTTCAATCATTAGTACTAACCTGGTTCTGACTTGCTTAAGTCTGTATAAATAAAATATGTAAAAGAATTAAGCTACTTTATGAATAGGAATTCGGAATACTAAAATTGAAGACGATAAATTGGTTCTCTCTCCCCTAGAATTGGTGTCCCACCTGAAAATGTATTTTCTATTAATTAATTAAAATAGCTGGAGAGACTGGGGGAGAGACCCGTTACTGAACATGCTAAAGCAAAATATAGCTATATATACACAATAGTTTTGTTTAAGACCTAGTAGTAAAACCTCACTTACAGCACCTTTAATTTACTGCAAGCTTGATGAAAGGATACTCAACGAAGCAGAACCCACAGGCAGTCTTCTTCACCTTATCCAGACCAATGACGATGCGTTTTACATCTCCAGCTTTGGAGAACAGCTCATAAACCTTATTATCAGTAAATGGGGGAAAAAAAAGTTTTATATATATATATGTATATATATATATATATATATATATATATATATATATATATATATATATATATATATATATATAATTCAACCTTGCCAATTGCCATACAGCTGCAATGTTGGTGAGTTATGGTGGAGGGTGACGTTCCAAACGGGGCTAAACAGCATAGCATACCTGTTCCTCAGTGGTGTAGAAGGACAGGTTCCCCACATACAGAGTGTTACTCCCCTTCAACAGCTTCTCCTGATCATACCGGTTACCCTTTGTAATACAATACACACGAGAGAGAGAGTTTTTTGGGGGAACATTTTTACAAACACTGTCCCGGCCGTACACAAACAGAGCAATTACATTTAAAACATGTTTGAAAAACAGCTGCTATTTTATTTGTGCACAACTTTGCACAAGCTGGGCTATTATAGCAGCTCTGTTGTACACATCATTTCTATTTCCTTAGCATCGTACACGACACGTACATACACTACTTAATTTAGTTTTGATTGAATTGAGAAAAGAAAAAGCATAATAATACATGTTATCGTAACGTTATTGAGAAAAGCATAGATGGATAGCTATAGCTCGAATCTCGTAAGCATCACCCGGCGTTGAACGTTAATGTTGAAGTAACAATCATTTATATTCCCAACTTACCTTAAAATGCTGGTCTCTGTATTGACTTATATCAACGTACGAGTCACTATGCAGTGCGTTTAGTTTAGCAGACATGGTGAATAGATCGGGGACAGCAGTTTGATTGTGATTTGCCACCACACGACACAACTTAACCGTTAGCTTGCCAATGCTAACACAACAGTAACTGGGCAGCGTCTAGTGAGCTAATCTAGTGAGCTAATTTAAGACTTCCGGTGGACGATCTCTTCAAAATAAGAGTACCCTCTAGAGTATTGAAAAAAAGTTTAATTTGCACATTAAAACTACAAATTGAGCATTTAAATTATGCTATATGATGCTATAAGACACACATTATGTTTCTGTGTAAGAATAAGTAATTAAATCCTTATAATAATAATAATAAAGTTATCTAAATGGATAAATGCTATTCACTGGAGTGCATGGACTTTATAAAGTGGACACTGGACAAAAGACGGCTCCGCAAGGCAACTATCTGGACATACCCACGCGTTCGGGGAGATGTCCTATACCACACCCCACTCTCCGCTAAGCGGGAGAGGTGTAAAATTCACAGCAGCAGACCTTCTACTGGGGTCAAGGCTGACAAAAAGTACCGTTTCCGGACCCAGAATGGACACTGGACAAAAGACGGCTCCGCGAGGCAACTATCTGGACATACCCACGCGTTCGGGGAGATGTCCTGTACCACACCCCACTCTCCGCTAAGCGGAAGAGGTGTAAAATTCACAGCAGCAGACCTTCTACTGTGGTCAACGCTGAAAAAAGTACCGTTTCCGGACCCAGAATGGACACTGGACAAAGAGGCCTCCGCGAGGCAACTATCTGGACATACCCACACGTTCGGGGAGATGTCCTCTACCACACCACACTCTCCGCTAAGCGGGAGAGGTGTAAAATTCACAGCAGCAGACCTTCTACTGGGGTCAATGCTGACAAAAAGTACCGTTTCCGGACCCAGAATGGACACTGGACAAAGAGGCCTCCGCGAGGCAACTATCTGGACATACCCACACGTTCGGGGAGATGTCCTCTACCACACCACACTCTCCGCTAAGCGGGAGAGGTGTAAAATTCACAGCAGCAGACCTTCTACTGGGGTCAAGGCTGACAAAAAGTACCGTTTCCGGACCCAGAATGGACACTGGACAAAAGACGGCTCCGCGAGGCAACTATCTGGACATACCCACGCGTTCGGGGAGATGTCCTGTACCACACCCCACTCTCCGCTAAGCGGGAGAGGTGTAAAATTCACAGCAGCAGACCTTCTACTGGGGTCAATGCTGACAAAAAGTACCGTTTCCGGACCCAGAATGGACACTGGACAAAGAGGCCTCCGCGAGGCAACTATCTGGACATACCCACACGTTCGGGGAGATGTCCTCTACCACACCACACTCTCCGCTAAGCGGGAGAGGTGTAAAATTCACAGCAGCAGACCTTCTACTGGGGTCAAGGCTGACAAAAAGTACCGTTTCCGGACCCAGAATGGACACTGGACAAAAGACGGCTCCGCGAGGCAACTATCTGGACATACCCACGCGTTCGGGGAGATGTCCTGTACCACACCCCACTCTCCGCTAAGCGGGAGAGGTGTAAAATTCACAGCAGCAGACCTTCTACTGTGGTCAACGCTGAAAAAAGTACCGTTTCCGGACCCAGAATGGACACTGGACAAAGAGGCCTCCGCGAGGCAACTATCTGGACATACCCACACGTTCGGGGAGATGTCCTCTACCACACCACACTCTCCGCTAAGCGGGAGAGGTGTAAAATTCACAGCAGCAGACCTTCTACTGGGGTCAACGCTCAAAAAAGTGCTGTGCCTTGGGGCATTGACATGAAATCACTTTCTCTACGCAAGCTAAGTCAGGTCAAGGAGTTACCTCTAGCTTTGGAATGGGTGTCACTTGTGTGCGTTGATTGCATCTGTCTGTGCATTTATGCATTTGTTTGTCCTGACGAAACTTGATTATTTCTCGACTGTTTATTTTCTCGTATGACACGACATAGAAACTACTTGTGACTACTGTCTTTGTGTGCTGTCGAGCGGATGTTCTTTGCATCAAAGGTATAGCCTGCTGTGTCATTCGATTCATTTGTCCAGATATGCCATTTATGATCTTTAAGGATGTACAATGACGCATATGGTGGCCTGTCGAAAAATACACACATACTGGTCAAAGCATACTCATTTTGGTGGTACAGACAGGATAAATTGAACGTTTTTGGAATTTTTGTGCCAGCTCTTAACAGGAGAAGTAAGGTCTGTGGGCTGTTAATTACTTCATATGTTGATAAGCTCTTTTCCTGCTGACATGTTTCACATTGTTCAGATTGAGCAGGTAATATTTGTGCAATAGTGTCTAAGATGCCTTTTTGTGACACGTCAAGTGGCTGCACTATGAATTGTGACATGTTCTTTGTAGATGGTAAGGCCTTGTCACCACATTGAGTACAACTATACAGACTAAGACTTTTCAGGCAAAGCAGGTCATCTCCAAGGAAAGGAGACCGAAGTGTGTATTCTACAAAGCTGTTTAATATGGTGCATTCTTCTGTCCTAGAACATTTCTGAGACACTAATGACACTGATGTGTTGGCTAGATTGAATTTCTCAAGTTTCCGTCTAAATGTTGAGTCCTGCGCTGCTGCTTCTTCAAGCCGTGTGTGACATTTTTTGATAGCAGATGTCTGTTGTAGAAATGTTAGAATTGGTAATGGTATAGCTTCACACATATTGTCATTTAGACTTTCATTGCATAAAACCACATCATCATCATCTTCTTCCAAATTGTCCTCCGTTATTGTTCTGTTAATTGCTTTCAACTGTCCAGGCACAGAATGTACAGATGTCTGTATGTTTTGCTTGAACAACTGTGTGGACACCACACATACTCAACCAAACTACTAGTTTGTGTATAAAATCTAATGGGTCATTGTGCATTCCTAAGGCCAAGTAAGATGCTATTCACTAGTTGTTGAGTGACACCACAGATTGTTTTGCAATCAAATGTGTGACCTGGATTTTGAAAAAACACTTGAATGAGAGCTGCTAAATTCCCCGGCATAGATGACAACTGAACCATCGAAGTAGGTGTCAATGGTTTCAATTTATCTTGTACTACTTGTAGATGCAGTATACCCACGCGTTCGGGGAGATGTCCTGTACCACACCCCACTCTCCGCTAAGTGGGAGAGGTGTAAAATTCACGGCAGCAGACCTTCTACTGAGGTCAACGCTCAAAAAAGTGCTGTGCCTTGGGGCATTGACAATTATTTAATTAACGAATTAAATAACCTTATTTTATTCTGAAGGCAACCGGATGTCTTAAATTAGCTAGCTCTCAGACAGGAAATTCTAAATTAGCTCATAAGACGGAGCCAAATATCTGTCTGAGAGTGGAGCCTGCCTGGCAAATTACATGGGGGGTCCTTTTTGTGGGCTTGGCCGAAAGTGGGCGTTACCAAAAGGTGGGCGTGGCCATGGCCGCCAGAAGTCTGTCAGATTTTGACAGCTTCAAATTAGTGTTAAACATAATATAACCCAATTGACTCCAGTCCTCTCTGTTTAATATCTATAATGAAACTATATAAACTATGCATATACCATGAAGTGCTATGACTACTAGCTCTGGTCCATAGCTCTAATGCGTTTCATTTAGAGCTATGTTACTCTAAACTTCCCCGCTCGCATGAATGCAGACCAGCCTCTACTCTTTGGCGTAAATAAAAAGAACGTTTTTGCTACACATAAAAACAAAGGCGAGTTGTGTCATTAGAAAGCCTACTTTGGTAATTGGTTCTAGTTCTAGTGAACAGAAATAATAAATAAATAGACTTGGTAACCTAACTGTAGGGAGTGCAAACACATTAAAGAACCTGGGGGTTATCATCTATGAAAAGGCAACACAATGAGCAGAAAATAAAAATGAACCATGTAAATACAACAAATTGAGCAGAGCACTGCAGGGAGTTGAACCCCATTCCGGTAAACCAGAAGTACCACAACCAGTGCCTTGGTTTTTGTTTTGTTTTACGAGGTCCATTCGTTGAAATGTAAATGTTGCATTGCAACGGTAAAGTAATTTCACAATTGACATTGTAGGCAATAATTAATAACGGTATGGCACCAGGCCAAAGCCATGGGGATAGAGTATGTTTTGCACTCTGAGTGAGTGTGTGTGTGTGTGTCCGTCAGTTTGTTAACAGCTAATCTCCAGCACCATTAACCCGGTCGATGCCAAATTTTGCACACACACTCCCTGGATGCCAACGATGAACCTCTGTCCCAAATTTTCCAGAACGGCCTGTATAGCACCACACATTTTTGTATGCCCTCCGAGACTATGGACTATAGCCTTTCGCTTTTCCGCGATTTAACCTTTTTTCAAATCGTGAACAATGATGAAGAATCGCGCACTATAGCATGCCACTTAATGACCTTGGGGTCATCAAGGTCATTGATATTGATCAATAACCTTGAGCAGTATAAATGACCTTCAATAAGACTAGTAAATGACCTTGACCAGTATAAATGACCTTGACAAGTACAAATGACCTTGACCAGTATAAATGACCGTGACCAGTATATGACTGACCAGTATAAATTACCTTCATGAGACTAGTAAATGACCTTGACCAGTATAAATGACCTTCATAAGACTAGTAAATGATCTTCACCAGTATGAATTACCTTGACCAGTATGCGGTCCGTGACCATGGACTATAGCCTTTCGCTTTTCCTTGATTTTCACCTTTTTTTTAAATCCTCAACAATGATGAAGAATCGCACACAATAGCGCGCCGCTCAATGACCTGAGACCATGGACCAATGAACCATGTAAATATAACACATTGAGCAGGGCACTGCAGGGAGTTGAACCCCGTTCCGGTAAACCAGAAGTCCGACACCAGTGCCTTAGTTTTTGTGTTGTTGTTCATTTACAGGTCCAGGTGTGCATACGCATGTGCGCCTGTGCGTGTGTAGGTGCATTTGTGCATGTCTGTGCACGCTTCAATGACCACTGTTGGACCCCATGGGGATCAAGGACCTCAGGGAGCCACCCATAATTCACAACGGTCACAGCGAACTCTGTTGCATCACAACTGGTGGCCAACAGTCGTAACCAACACCGCCACCGACCCACAGGAGAATACCATCGCACAGTGGTATCAGACCAACCACAATCAGCCAGCCTTCAAACCAAACCCTTCGACCTAGAAGAACGTGAAACTGCAATGGGAAAGTTGAAACCCGGAAAAGCAGCAGGGATTGATGACCTACTAGCAGAAATGATACAGCACCTGGGACCTAACGGAAAGACCTGGCTTGTGGGGATGCTGAACACATGCATAGCACAGAAAACCATCCCTTCTGTCTGGAAAAAGGCCAAAGTGGTTGCAATCCCTAAACCTGGCAAAGACCCATTATCCCCAAAGAGCTACCGACCCATTTCCCTCCTCTGCATCACCTACAAGCCTATCCCGTCACACCAAATTGGTCGACACAGCCCTAAATGACACCTGTGGCATCATCATAGGATGCATCAAGACAACACCTGACCCTGTCCCAACACCTGTTTACATTCGAGGGTCGCCGGTCCTCTCGAACGGAACAGTTTAACGTCATGCCCAGGACGAAAAGATATAGAGAACACCAACATGACAAATAACAGCAGGAAGGCATGGGCCACAATCCACCGTCTTGGCAAAGACCACACCACCCATAATTCACAACGGTCACAGCAAACTCTATTGCATCACAACTGGTGTAGTTATTGGATGGAGCCCGCACACCACCAAAAAAAAGAAAAACAACATACTATAGTATGCCCTCCGTGACCATGGACTTTAGCCTTTCGCTTTTCTGCAATTTAACCTTTTTTCAAATCCTCAACAATGATGAAGAATCGCGCACTATAGCGTGCCACTTAATGACCTTGACCAATATCAATGACCTTGAGCAGTATAAATTACCTTCAATAAGACTAGTAAATGACCTTGACCAGTATAAATGACCTTGACAAGTACAAATAACCTTGACCAGTATAAATGACCTTCACCAGTAGAAATGACCGTGACCAGTATATGACTGTGACCAGTATAAATTACCTTCATGAGACTAGTAATTGACCTTGACCAGTATAAATGACCTTTAGAAGACTAGTAAATGATCTTCACCAGTATAAATGACCTTTAGAAGACTAGTAAATGATCTTCACCAGTATAAATGACCTTGACCAGTATGCGGTCCGTGACCATGGACTATAGCCTTTTGCTTTTCCTTGATTTTCACCTTTAAAAAATCCTCAACAATGATGAAGAATCGCACACTATAGCGCGCCGCTCAATGACCTGAGACCATGGACCAATGAATGAAATACAACACATTGAGCAGGGCACTGCAGGGAGTTGAACCCCGTTCCGGTAAACCAGAAGTCCGACACCAGTGCCTTAGTTTTTGTGTTGTTGTTCATTTAAAGGTCCAGGTGTGCATACGCATGTGCCCCTGTGTGTGTAGGTGCATGTGTGCATGTGTGTGCACGCTTCAATGACCACTGTTGGACCCAATGGCGATCAAGGACCTCAGGGAGCCACCCATAATTCACAACAGTCACAGCGAACTCTGTTGCATCACAACTGGTGGCCAACAGTCGTAACCAACACCGCCACGACCCACAGGAGAATACCATCGCACAGTGGTATCAGACCAACCACAATCAGCCAGCCCTCAAACCAAACCCTTCGACCTAGAAGAACTCAAAACTGCAATGGTAAAGTTGAAACCCGGAAAAGCAGCAGGGATTGATGACATACTGGCAGAAATTATACAGCACCTGGAACCTAACGCAAAGACCTGGCTCGTGGGGATGCTGAACACATGCATGGCACAGAAAACCATCCCTTCTGTCTGGAGAAAAGCCAAAGTGGTTGCAATCCCCAAACCTGGCAAAGACCCATCATCCTCAAAGAGCTACCGACCCATTTCCCTCCTCTGCATCACCTACAAGAGAGGCTGCTACTCCAACGCCTCATACCACTCATAGACACCAAGCTGACTAAAGACCAAGCTGGTTTCCGTCCCGTCCTGTGCTGGACAGAGCTCAACCTCACCCAACACATTGAGGATGGGTTTGAGGGAAAACAAATAACTGGAGCAGCAACTGGAGGGCGAAGCAAGCACGCAGGCAGCTTGTGCCTGCCTGCGTGCCTGCCTGCCTTCCTCATGTGGAAGCTGCATAGTTGAGTTTGTGTGTGTGTTTCTTTTTCTGTCTTTCTTTCTTAGGACGAAGATCAAGGTAGACGCCGTTGGAAGGCTCAACACAAGCCGATGCCCCTAGAGATCCATCCCAAAGCTTCCCTCAGGGAGTCCAGCAAGCCCGCCCAGTCAGCCAACGCAGCCAGCCAGCTCCGCCAGTCAGCCAGTGTAGAAAGTCAGGCTGCCAAGCCAGCACACATCAGCCCTTGCAGTCAACCATTGTAGCCATACCAGCCTTGCTCAGTCAGCTCAGCCAGGCCTCTCTCGAGGCCTGGCTCTCTGTCTGCCTGGCCCGGTCTGCCCCGCCCTGCCTTGCAGCAACAGAACCAGCCTTGCTGGCAAGCCAGCCAGCTCAGAATACGAGCTCAGCAAGCCAGCGCAGCTGGCAAGCACGCAGTTAGTCTAAACCAGTTTCAGACTGGCAGGCCAAGGCAGACAGACAGGAAGACCGAGGCGCCTAGGCAGGCAGACAGGCCAGGAAGGCAACAAAGTGCAGGCAGGGGGACTGTCCGGCCTAAGGCTGCGCTGCAAGGGTTGGAGCCTGGCCAGCTCCTGCTGGTCTAGACTGAGTGGCTGTGGCTGCACAGTAAGGCTGCGGTAACCTAGTCTGGGCTTGCTGCTGCACTGGCTTGCTCAGCTCGCATTCTGAGCTGGCTGGCTTTCCAGAAAGGCTGGTTCTGTTGCTGCAAGGCAGGGCAGGGCAGACCGGGCCAGGCAGACAGAGAGCCAGGCCTCAAGAGAGGCCTGGCTGAGCTGACTGAGCAAGGCTGGTATGGCTGCAATGGCTGACTGCAAGGGCTGATATGCTCTGGCTTGGCAGCCTGACTTTCTACACTGGCTGACTGGCGGAGCTGACTGGCTGCGTTGGCTGACTGGGCAGGCTTGCTGGCTAGCTGGCTTGCTGTGCTCCCTGAGGGAAGCTTTGGGATGGATCTCTAGGGGCATCGGCTAGTGTTGAGCCTTCCTATGGCGTCTACCTTGATCTCCGTCCTAAGAAAGAAAGACAGAAAAAGAAAGACACACAAACCCAACTATGCAGCTTCCACCTGAGGAACCGAGACGCGAGAAAAGAACTGAGCGTCACTTGGGATGGTCACAAACTCTGCAACCATACCCACCCCATGTATCTTGGAGTTACACTGGACAGGACACTCTTCTTCAAAAAAACACCTGGAGAACACAAAAGCCACGGTCAACACCCACAATAACATCCTGTGAAAACTAGTGAACTCCCAAGTGGGGCGCAGACCCACAAACAATCCGTGCAACTGCCATGGCCCTGTCTTTCTCTACAGCAGAGTATGCCTGCTCAAGCTGGAGCCGATCACGTCACACCAAATTGGTCGACACAGCCCTAAATGACACCTGTCGCATCATCACGGGATGGGTCAAGACAACACCTGTCCCGTCCGTGCCTTTATGCGCTAGCCGGCACCTCCCCCCGCACATCAGACGACTGTGTAACGCTCAAGATGAATGGAAAACACAGGAGATAGACAGTGAAGTCTGGAATGAAATGATAGAGAACACCTCACACACACAGTTTCCTTTCGTGGCCGTTTACATTCGAGGGTCGCCGGTCCTCTCGAACGGAACAGTTTAACGTCATGCCCAGGACGAAAAGATATAGAGAACACCATAATGACAAATAACAGCAGGAAGGCATGGGCCACAATCCACCGTCTTGGCAAAGACCACACCACCCATAATTCACAACGGTCACAGCCAACTCTGTTGCATCACAACTGGTGTAGGTATTGGATGGAGCCCGCACACCACAGGTATAAGAAAGACGTGATGCAGAGGAGGGAAATGGGTCGGTAGCTCTTCGGGGATAATGGGTCTTTGTCAGGTTTAGGGATTGCAACTACTCCAGCCTTTTTCCAAACAGAAGGGATGGTTTTCTGTGCTATGCATGTGTTCAGCATCCCCACAAGCCAGGTCCTTGCGATAGGTCCCAGGTGCTGTATCATTTCTGCCAGTATGCCATCAATCCCTGCTGCTTTTCCGGGTTTCAACTTTCCCATTGCAGTTTCACGTTCTTCTAAGTCGAAGGGTTTGGTTTGAGGGCTGGCTGATTGTGGTTGGTCTGATACCACTGTGCGATGGTATTCTATGTGGGTCGGTGGCGGTGTTGGTTACAACTGTTGGCCACCAGTTGTGACCAAGACCGCCACCGACCCACAGGAGAATACCATCGCACAGTGGTATCAGACCAACCACAATCAGCCAGCCCTCAAACCAAACCCTTCGACCTAGAAGAACTTGAAACTGCAATGGGAAAGTTGAAACCCGGAAAAGCAGCAGGGATTGATGACCTACTGGCAGAAATGTTACAGCACCTGGGACCCAACGCAAAGACCTGGCTTGTGGGGATGCTGAACACATGCATAGCACAGAAAACCATCCCTTCTGTCTGGGAAAAGGCCAAAGTGGTTGCAATCCCTAAACCTGGCAAAGACCCATTATCCACAAAGAGCTACCGACCCATTTCCCTCTGCATCACCTACAAGGCTATATGAGAAGCTGCTACTCCAACGCCTTGTTGCCACTCATAGATACCAAGCTGACTAAAGACCAAGCTGGTTTCCGTCCCAGCCGCTCCTGTGCTGGACAGAGCTCAACCTCACCCAACACATTGAGGATGGGTTTGAGGGGAAACAAATAACTGGAGCAGCATTCAGAGATCTCTCTGCTGCCTACGACACTGTCCAACACCGCACAATGGTCAGGAAAAGCCTCCTCAACAACAGGCGCTTCTATGTCCAGTTAAATGACCAGAGGAGTAAATGGAAAGCCCAAAAGAACGGCCTCCAACAAGGTAGCGTGCTCGCCCCCCTCCTTTTCAATATCTACACAAACGACCAGCCACTACCCAATGCCTAATGCCAGCATTTCATCTACGCCGACAACCTCTGCATTACGACCCAACAAGCAGACTTCCAGAAGATTGAGTCTGTCCTTGAAAGTGCCCTCCAAGAAATGTCAAGCTACTACAATACAACCACCTGAAACCCAACCTATAGAGAACACCTCACACACACATAATTTCCTTTCGTGGCCGTTTACATTCGAGGGTCGCTGGTCCTCTCGAACGGAACAGTTTAACGTCATGCCCAGGACGAAAAGATATAGAGAACACCAACATGTCAAATAACAGCAGGAAGGCATGGGCCACAACCCACCGTCTTGGCAAAAACCACACCACCCATAATTCACAACGGTCACAGCAAACTCTGTTGCATCACAACTGGTGTAGGTATTGGATGGAGCCCGCACACCACAGGTATAAGAAAGACGTTCTTTGTTGAAATACTGACAGCGTTTCGATCCATTTGATCTTCATCAGGTCATGTGTACACAAAACATACACTTTTATACTAAGGGAGTGCCCCCATTAAACAATCAAAATACCACATTTTGGTGCCCCTCCCATCACTGCAGGTGTGACACGTCAACCCTGAGTGAGTAGGTGGGGACCCAGACATATTGATGTAAATATAGTCTGTTCAGAAATTGTAGTGCCTCTCATAGAGCTTGTAGGTGATGCAGAGGAGGGAAATGGGTCGGTAGCTCTTCGGGGATAATGGGTCTTTGCCAGGTTTAGGGATTGCAACTACTCCAGCCTTTTTCCAAACAGAAGGGATGGTTTTCTGTGCTATGCATGTGTTCAGCATCCCCACAAGCCAGGTCCTTGCGATAGGTCCCAGGTGCTGTATCATTTCTGCCAGTATGCCATCAATCCCTGCTGCTTTTCCGGGTTTCAACTTTCCCATTGCAGTTTCACGTTCTTCTAAGTCGAAGGGTTTGGTTTGAGGGCTGGCTGATTGTGGTTGGTCTGATACCACTGTGCGATGGTATTCTATGTGGGTCGGTGGCGGTGTTGGTTACAACTGTTGGCCACCAGTTGTGACCAAGACCGCCACCGACCCACAGGAGAATACCATCGCACAGTGGTATCAGACCAACCACAATCAGCCAGCCCTCAAACCAAACCCTTCGACCTAGAAGAACTTGAAACTGCAATGGGAAAGTTGAAACCCGGAAAAGCAGCAGGGATTGATGACCTACTGGCAGAAATGTTACAGCACCTGGGACCCAACGCAAAGACCTGGCTTGTGGGGATGCTGAACACATGCATAGCACAGAAAACCATCCCTTCTGTCTGGGAAAAGGCCAAAGTGGTTGCAATCCCTAAACCTGGCAAAGACCCATTATCCACAAAGAGCTACCGACCCATTTCCCTCTGCATCACCTACAAGGCTATATGAGAAGCTGCTACTCCAACGCCTTGTTGCCACTCATAGATACCAAGCTGACTAAAGACCAAGCTGGTTTCCGTCCCAGCCGCTCCTGTGCTGGACAGAGCTCAACCTCACCCAACACATTGAGGATGGGTTTGAGGGGAAACAAATAACTGGAGCAGGATTCAGAGATCTCTCTGCTGCCTACGACACTGTCCAACACCGCACAATGGTCAGGAAAAGCCTCCTCAACAACAGCCGCTTCTATGTCCAGTTAAATGACCAGAGGAGTAAATGGAAAGCCCAAAAGAACGGCCTCCAACAAGGTAGCGTGCTCGCCCCCCTCCTTTTCAATATCTACACAAACGACCAGCCACTACCCAATGCCTAATGCCAGCGTTTCATCTACGCCGACAACCTCTGCATTACGACCCAACAAGCAGACTTCCAGAAGATTGAGTCTGTCCTTGAAAGTGCCCTCCAAGAAATGTCAGGTTACTACAATACAACCACCTGAAACCCAACCTATAGAGAACACCTCACACACACATAATTTCCTTTCGTGGCCGTTTACATTCGAGGGTCGCTGGTCCTCTCGAACGGAACAGTTTAACGTCATGCCCAGGACGAAAAGATATAGAGAACACCAACATGTCAAATAACAGCAGGAAGGCATGGGCCACAATCCACCGTCTTGGCAAAAACCACACCACCCATAATTCACAACGGTCACAGCAAACTCTGTTGCATCACAACTGGTGTAGGTATTGGATGGAGCCCGCACACCACAGGTATAAGAAAGACGTTCTTTGTTGAAATACTGACAGCGTTTCGATCCATTTGATCTTCATCAGGTCATGTGTACACAAAACATACACTTTTATACTAAGGGAGTGCCCCCATTAAACAATCAAAATACCACATTTGGTGCCCCTCCCATCACTGCAGGTGTGACACGTCAACCCTGAGTGAGTAGGTGGGGACCCAGACATATTGATGTAAATATAGTCTGTTCAGAAATTGTAGTGCCTCTCATAGAGCTTGTAGGTGATGCAGAGGAGGGAAATGGGTCGGTAGCTCTTCGGGGATAATGGGTCTTTGCCAGGTTTAGGGATTGCAACTACTCCAGCCTTTTTCCAAACAGAAGGGATGGTTTTCTGTGCTATGCATGTGTTCAGCATCCCCACAAGCCAGGTCCTTGCGATAGGTCCCAGGTGCTGTATCATTTCTGCCAGTATGCCATCAATCCCTGCTGCTTTTCCGGGTTTCAACTTTCCCATTGCAGTTTCACGTTCTTCTAAGTCGAAGGGTTTGGTTTGAGGGCTGGCTGATTGTGGTTGGTCTGATACCACTGTGCGATGGTATTCTATGTGGGTCGGTGGCAGTGTTGGTTACAACTGTTGGCCACCAGTTGTGACCAAGACCGCCACCGACCCACAGGAGAATACCATCGCACAGTGGTATCAGACCAACCACAATCAGCCAGCCCTCAAACCAAACCCTTCGACCTAGAAGAACTTGAAACTGCAATGGGAAAGTTGAAACCCGGAAAAGCAGCAGGGATTGATGACCTACTGGCAGAAATGTTACAGCACCTGGGACCCAACGCAAAGACCTGGCTTGTGGGGATGCTGAACACATGCATAGCACAGAAAACCATCCCTTCTGTCTGGGAAAAGGCCAACGTGGTTGCAATCCCTAAACCTGGCATAGACCCATTATCCACAAAGAGCTACCGACCCATTTCCCTCTGCATCACCTACAAGGCTATATGAGAAGCTGCTACTCCAACGCCTTGTTGCCACTCATAGATACCAAGCTGACTAAAGACCAAGCTGGTTTCCGTCCCAGCCGCTCCTGTGCTGGACAGAGCTCAACCTCACCCAACACATTGAGGATGGGTTTGAGGGGAAACAAATAACTGGAGCAGCATTCAGAGATCTCTCTGCTGCCTACGACACTGTCCAACACCGCACAATGGTCAGGAAAAGCCTCCTCAACAACAGGCGCTTCTATGTTCAGTTAAATGACCAGAGGAGTAAATGGAAAGCCGAAAAGAACGGCCTCCCACAAGGTAGCGCGCTCGCCCCCCTCCTTTTCAATATCTAAACAAACGACCAGCCACTTGAAACCCAACCCATCAAAAACCCAACTATGCAGCTTCCACCTGAGGAACCGAGACGCAAAAAAAGAACTGAGCATCACAAACTCTCAAACCATACCCACCCCATGTAACTTGGAGTTACACTGGACAGTTTAACGTCATGCCCAGGACGAAAAGTTATAGAGAACACCAACATGACAAACCCTACACTTAAACCCTCTATATTTAATAAAAAACAATTCTGGACAGGAATCCTGTATTGCAGGGGTGCCCAAAAGGTACATTGTGATCTACCAGTAATCACAAAGGCTGTGCAGGTAGACCATATGGCATGCCCCTGTATATAATCTATCACTTGAATTAAGGTGACTTGACACCAGCTCAAATGTTGCACACAAACATCAGTAGCAAAAGTACAAAGTTATTGTGACAGTAATAATTGCTATAGTGTGTGTTCAGTAACAGGAATATTCCTGTCTCTCCAGCTCTTTAATAAATAGAAAAGGGTTTAATCAGGAGTTGTAGTAGCCACAGGATAATCTAAGCGGTGGATATTGCTCTTGTCTTCATGTCTTTATGTATGTAAATTGTCTTGTTGTTTGTGTCAAATGCGTGTATATGTGTTCTGCATATACTTGGCTGCTGTGTTGCAAGATAATGGGAGTTACTGATACTATGGGAGTGAATGGGAGTGAAAGGGAGGTACTGTTACTATGGGACTGATACTATGGGAGTGCATGGGAGTGGATGGGAGTGAATGGGAGGTATTGTTACTATGGGACTGATACTATTTGAGTGAATGGGAGTGAATGGGAGGTACTGTTACTATGGGACTGATACGATGAGAGTGAATGGGACTGAATGGGGTGTAATGTTACTATGTGACTGAATGGGAGTGAATAAAAGTGAATGGGAGTGAATGGGACTGAATGAGAGGTACCGTTACTATGGGACTGTGTTTAACAAAAAACTGGAGAGACCGGGAGACCTCTGTTACTGAACAAACACTATAGCAATGATTTTGTCACAATATAGAGCTATTTAACACTGTTACTGAACACACACTATAGCAATGATTACTGTCACACTATAGAGCTATTTAACACTGTTACTGAACACACACTATAGCAATGATTACTGTCACACTATAGAGCTATTTAACACTGTTACTGAACACACACTATAGCAATGATTACTGTCACACTATAGAGCTATTTAACACTGTTACTGAACACACACTATAGCAATGATTACTGTCACACTATAGAGCTATTTAACACTGTTACTGAACACACACTATAGCAATGATTACTGTCACACTATAGAGCTATTTAACACTGTTACTGAACACACACTCTATAGCAATGATTACTGTCACAATACAGAGCAATTTAATTTAGGTAACCAAATTGACCCCAATAGTAGATCTTTACACTCTCAATAGTTCAATTGTTGTTAAGCATCTGCTTAATTTCCAAAAAACTACACAATTAGAGAATGTAGAAGATTGCTACTTTTGATCCTTGGATTTTATAATGCTGATTGTAGCATAGCGATAGTGGTTAGTGACTGAGCTTTGTTAACATGAGTGCCCGGGATCGTTTCCCACCAATTTCAAAGAATGTTTGTTGCTTCGTGCCAATTTTCACAGAATGTTTGTCCTTTTACCTACCAGACAATACTCTTCTCACCTCTAGTCGATTATTTATTCAGCGTTTGAGCCACGGACCAACATTTGAGGCCATCTAGTCTCTCAGACCCATTTGAGCCACTGACCACCATTGTGAGAGTCTATTAATGTGAAATGGTGGTCCGTGGCTCAAACATGTTATCACTTTTGAAGTTACTTGTTGTGTTTAGATATGTAAATACTACTCTTTAAAGCCGTGTTTCGGTAGTCGAGTGGGTACTGTCGACGGTTAGTAAACATTGAGGCCGGGCATAGTTGTTTATAAACCTTCGACACTAACCATTCGGCTACTGAAACACTGTTTTACAGTTTCGTACAAACATCATATATAAACATCATAACAAGTAACTTCAAGTGATAGACGTTTGAACACACAAACAACAACAGCGTTAAGTATTAAATAACATTTATCACTTACTTGCTCCGAAGACCGATGGTGACGTGGCACTTCCAAACAAACACTGACCAAACCTACCTCCACGCGTCTCTTCCGTATTTGAGGGCGGCGGCACTTCCTTCCGGTGTGAGGCCACGCCCGCGAGATTTAACCGGGAATCTATTGTAGTCATATTGTAGTCATATTGCCCCTACGTTACATCCGGGTCCCTTGGTCCCATCCGCTTCTAATGCAAAATAGCTACATATGAACGCGTGAATCTTTTTCTTTTTTTACAATAACGTTATTTGTCAGAAAGGAAGCCATTGAGGGTTAAAATGGGTCTTAATGCTTCCAACTCATTAGCCCTGTAAACATGACCCTCGTATTATCATGGCAGTCATGTTCCAGGGCTACCAACTCATATAACTGTCACCAACAACACTTTTAATGATATTACATGAAGCAGACAGCCCTGTGATGAAACCTTTAGCATTACACTGTGGTTAATACGTTTTTATTCACAATGGAATGTTATTGTACTCTTAATATATCATGGTGTAGCACAGCACAGTAGATTCATATTTCAATCGATCTGGGATGTTAAAATTGTGCAAAACTCTGTTCAATGAATGGCCTCTTCTGCTACATTAAAATTACTAAACATTAAACGTTACTTATACCTGTTATTGAGACTCCTATAGAGCATGTTGACATGGATAGCTTGGTTAGTAGTATCTCTGTTAGTTAATGCAGTTTGATTGATTCAATTAATAGCCTATTTTATTAGACAAAAATGTAGAACAGTAGTGTCATAGAGTGGAAAATGCCATTTGGTTTAATGTCACAGAATGCAGTGCCACGTAGAGCAGCATGATAAATGGTTAACTTTATAGTGTGTTCAAAAATGGCAGATCTGCAAGTTCAGTGTCTTGAATGAGATGTGCTGTGAGTTTGCATATCTGCTATTGTCCAGCATAGGACCGTTGCACAGTGAAGTATAGACAAGGCTTTAGGATTTATAAGTCGTTTTTAGAATATAATAGAATATTCACTCCAGTGAATAGCATTTATCCATTTAGATAACTTTTTGATGTTATTTAATTACTTATTTTTACACAGAAACATAATGTGTGTCTTTACAATAACTGTAATGTAATAATAATACTAATAATGTAATGTAATAATTATTAATTAAATAACCTTATTTTATTCTGAAGGCAACCGGATGTCTTAAATTAGCTAGCTCTCAGACAGGAAGTTCTAAATTAGCTCAAAAGACGGAGCCCAGTAACTGCTGTAACAACAATAACTTCCGGTAGGTCAAGTTATTCTTCCTGGTCGTTTTGTTTTTATGTGAAAATGAAGTCGAATGGCGCCACCTACTGTTCCAATATGTTTAATGACTGGTTGACTGTACGTGGTCTGAGGGCATGCAGCATCGACTATTGTCAGAACAGTCACATCACAGGAGGTGTAAAAACAAATTTGTTTTCGAGTAAGATAACAGATTGTAACACCCCCGCCCCCCCCCCCCTAATCTCTGTTTCACTATAGCATTAAATCATTGCCCACCTTATTGCACACTTAATGAGGAGAAGGCGAAGCGGTAAATATTCTCTCTCTGTACTCCATAATATAGCACAATGCAATGGAATACGTGTGAAATAAGTTTGTCCTGCTGATTAATTCCATTAAAACAGCACTGAAAAGTCTTCATCTTCCCTTTCTGTAGGTCTGGGCTACTGTTTGACATTCCTTCCCACAGTCACCATCTTCAGCCATAAAGGTCCCCTGGTCACATCTTTGGCCTCTGCTGGAGGCTGGAGAGTCCTTTGACATGTTTGCACTGCCCTCTGGTGAGTGTTTGCATGTGTCAGCTGCCAGTTATGATTTGGTGTGTAGGCTACATGTGGTGGTGATGGCAGTGTGTGCGTGTGCGTGTGCGTGTGCGTGTGTGTGTGTGTGTGTGTGTGTGTGTGTGTGTGTGTGTGTGTGTGTGTGTGTGTGTGTGTGTGTGTGTGCGTGCGTGCGTGCGTGCGTGCGTGCGTGCGTGCGTGCATGCGTGCGTGCGTGCGTGCTTCTGTGTTTTATTTGTCGACTAATGTGTCATCTACCATTACATGAATGCAGAGTGGTGGAGCTACAGATGGAATTGTGTGAGGATATGTGCAGGTGGGTCTGGGGGTCAGGGATCAGTTCAATATCTTTTGAGATGCAGAGATGCCCTCATTCTCTTCTCTCCCCTCTTAGGCTGGAACTACACCATGGTGGTAATCAGAGCTTTGCAAGGCTCCGTTATGCTCAGCTCTGTGGAGCCTTGCTTTGGTCAATCATCATAAAGTCCGGAGCAACCCAGGAAAAGGAAACAAGCAACTGTGCCCTAAAGAAGAACAGGAAACCCTCAGTAGGCCAGATGAGTCAAATGGCACAAACTCCATTCGACTTCAGAGTTCATAGGGAACCTGGGAGTCTCGTCCGTCCAATCGTTGAGACATGCAGAGAGTCAAGAGGAGAAAACCTTGCTGCCTGAAAATGTCAGTTGATAAGGAAGGGAACTAGGAGGGACCAAAAGTGGAGGAGGACCTCTTGCTGTAATGATGTTGTCAACCTGAATGCGTTGCTTTGATGTCTTTAGCCTGCCACTCCCTTCCATCCTCACTCTGTTCATGGCCGACTGCGGGGAAGGTGAGTCTGTTCAGAGCTCATTTCGTTTTCTAAGTTGTTTAAAATTGCAAATGCACTTTAAACTGTGAGGTGAGGTTATAGAGGTATATGTTGTATAATAATTTTGCCTAAAATTGAGTATTTAAGCGAACCTTTTGGTTGTTTATTTGTAGCAGTATAGCTACACAGTGACAGTGACTATAGCACAAGTTTCATTGCTTGTCCTCATTTTATTTTTATATTTCTTTATCACAGACCTGTTAGACCCGGGGAACGCTTTGTCCATATTTCTTTACAGTCTATGTCACAGACATGTGCTGCTGTGCTGACGTCTTAACCAGTGGTGGTAAAAGTACTACATTTTGTAGTTAAATTAAAGTATCAATACTGCAATGTAGAACTCTGTCTAGAATTACAAATGTACTTGAGTAAAAGTACATAAACATCAAAATATACTTAAAGTACCAAAAGTATAGAAATATTTTGGAAAATAGCAGATCTACAAGCTCACAACACAATGTGACACGTTGTGAGCTTGCAGATTGGTAGTTTTCAAATAGCCAAAGTTCATAAAGGGCTGAAGTGGTTCATGTGTGTATGTTTTACAATAATCCAAATCTACAAAGTAACTAGTACAGTAACTAAAGTTTTCTAATAATTGTAATGGAGTCAAAAAGTACAATATTTTACTTAAAGTAAATTGAAGTAAATCAAAATTAGTAGTAATTAAAGTAAATGTACTTAGTTACTTACACCACTGGTCTTAACCGAATGCATTGTTTTCTATGGACTCCATACAGGTAGTATAATCTTAAAGGGACACTTCACCCTTTTTGCAAAAAAATATATGTTAATGACGTTTAGAAGCTTTAGAACACTTTCCCGGGGGTCTTTATGTGTGTAATATGTGGTTTTAGATATTTTAGATTGTAGCAGTGAGCCCAGTGTCTCTGATGTCATGGACACTGGTCTCACTTCCTTCCTGGACTACAATTCCCAAAATACTTTGGTGCACTGCTCCTCCTTGTGGATAGGGGAGGTCTGTCTTACTGAGTACACATGTAGTCCAGGAAGTAAGTGATCCCAGTGTCCATGACATCAGAGACACTGGGCTCACTGATACAATCTAAAATATCTAAAACCACATATTACACACATAAAGACCCCCAGGAAAGTGTTCTAAAGCTCCTAAATGTCATTAACATATATTTTTAGACAAGTATAAAAGTCGTTATGAATAGCTATTAATTGGTGGGTCCCAAACGTTTTAGCTCTACAAAGACCTAAAAGAAAAATGTGACGTTTTTTCCCGGACGAAACTACTGAAAATAGCAGATCTACAAAAATTGGTCCACAACCCAAAGGTAAACGGTAATCTAATGATGCCTAATACCGGTATGTACTTGAAAGGAGACACATCTTGTTGTCCTATTTATCATGTTCATTATTGATACGAGATGCATCTGTGAAATTCCTACAGTATGAGGTCATCCTTATATCCTTATCATATTACGTTCTGTTCCTTCTATGTCTTCCGGTCACGTCATGTGTTCCCTGTGTGTGTAATACACTCTGTGACTAAATAAATACATTTCCTGTGGGAGCTACGAAACAGTGTGCGGACTACTTCTCCTGTACGTATCTTTTTGTTCAGCACCTGAAAGTTGCACCACTCAGTTCACACAGGTGTGATTTAAAAAAAAACTTTACTGGAGTATTTTTGTATAAATTATGTATGTGTATAAAATAATGGCTAAAATCTAAAAAGCCAGAGTGGGTTTAATGGTGTTTTCTGTGCAATCCATGCAGGAAATAAATACAGCACCAGAGAATCACCAGAGTCCCCTTGGCCAACACAACATAAGGTAGTGACTACTGAGGGCCGTGCGCAGTCAGACGCAGACTGGCTACAGGAACCGGTGGGTGACTTTATTCCAACAACAGTTGATTTGCTTAAGTGAAATTGCATGGTTTTATAGTTATGGGGAAATGAATATATCTGAAAGGTTTGTTAATAGGATCTGATAAGTCTGATAAGCCCCCGGATATAAAAAAGGGGGATAGCCTATACATTATATAATAACTTTATAACTTATTATAACTAAATTATAAAAAGTGGGCCTAGACTTTTGAAGAGAGATAAACAAGCTCTTTCATAGCATACTGTAGGAGTTCAAGGTCTTGATATGGAGAGAAACAATGTGAAACACCTGCCTAATGTCATACACTCTCAGGCTCTCAGCATTGATAAAAGCATTCTTCAGGTGAGGTTATAGATTCTCTATTTGGACATACAGTCAGTGTACATAATTTACTGGGCCAGATAGTATCGCTGGCGGGCCAGTTCTGGCCCATATGGGTCACCTATTGCCTACAACTGCATTAGACGGCCAGAATATAATCAATGTAATAGAATGAACTGTAACATCCATCTTAAATACAATAATAACTAGTCTACTATATTATTGTATAAATAAACTATATACTGCATTAAGTCACTCACTCTATTCATAGCTGGGGACCCAATGCTGATGCATTGTTTTTCTATGCACTCCATGCAGGAAATAAATATATGCCACCAGTTTTGGCTAAAGAGTACCAGCAGAGTCCCCTTATCTCATCACAGATCACACAACACCACGCAGAGCAGAGCAGAGCAGTGGTGACTAGTGAGTAGTGAGGGCCTTCTGCAGAGTCAGGCCTAGACTGTATTAAGACTGTATGGCTACACTGAACTGGTGAGTGACTTTATTCCCAGAACCAGACAGTTTCACCCTCAATTTGAGAACAGGACCAGACACCTGTTGGAACTTTAGAATGTAGTGTCACGTAGCCAGACAACTATTAGACAATACTCTGAATGTTATAGAGTCTGGAACTGCAACTGCCAAACTCTGAGGCAGGAAGCTGTCAAATTGTCAAAAATAAAATGTAAATATTACATAAACCTGAAGACCTCTTCAAACATCATTGCATAATACTATTGTTCTCTCAAGTAGGCTACATGTCAATATGAGAAGCAATTGCAATATTCAGAAATACTGACGGTGAAAGCCTCAGCTAATACTTTAAGGTACTAATGAGATCTTGTATTTGTCTTCGCTGTCTTGCAGGAAATGTTCTGAATCTAGAGTGTACTAGAGGCCTGCAGCATCCTCAACAGAAAACAAAAGACGAACATTTCCTTTGCTCTTTTCTTTTACCCAGGGCAGTAGCTCATTTTCAGCAAGGCCCTGCACATAAGACACACACACACACACACACACACACACACACACACACACACACACACACACACACACACACACACACACACACACACACACACACACCAGTGCAACCACAGTACTGTTTGGCCACTGAGCATCTCTACTGGAGCAGTCGGGGGTGCAGTGCCTCACTGCCTTGCTCAAGGGCACTTCAACTGTGTTCTTTTCCTTTTCTTTTTATAAAATCACAAATGTCTTTTTTTACATGCCTTCAAGCAGTTGTGAACATTTATTTTTTCCTTAACGGTAATCTGTAAAAATGGCTCCTGGAATGGAGCCAGCTGACATTGCTGTCGTGGCACTTTATTTTGTGCTGGTGCTAGGCATCGGGTTTTTTGCCATGTGGAAGGCCAATCGCAGAACTGTAAGTGGCTACTTCCTGGCTGGGCGCTCTATGACATGGATGGTGATTGGAGCATCACTTTTTGTCAGCAACATCGGCAGTGAACATTTCATATGCATGGCTGGATCAGCAGCTGCAAGTGGCTTTGCTGTAGGAGCATTCGAGTTCAACGCACTTCTACTACTGCAGCTACTAGGCTGGGTGTTCATCCCTGTGTACATTCACTCAGGGGTCTACACCATGCCGGAGTATCTGTCCAAACGCTTTGGAGGCAACAGGCTGAAGGTTTACTTTGCTGCCTTGTCTTTATTGCTCTACATGTTTACCAAAATATCTGTAAACTTGTATGCTGGAGCTCTGTTCATTCAGGAGTCACTGGGTTGGAACCTTTATCTGTCCATTCTTTTTCTGATTGGTATGACTGCGCTGCTCACAGTAACTGGTGGACTTGTGGCAGTAATGTACACAGATGCTCTTCAGGCAGTTTTGATTATTGGTGGATCCCTCAGCTTGATTGCGATCAGCCTTGTTAAGGTGGGTGGGCTGGAGGGTGTTCGGACAAAGTACATGCAGGCTGTCCCCAATGTTTCTGCTATCGTGGCCAGTGGAAACTTCACATATTCTCACTCCTGCCGCATCGAGCCCAAGCCTAATGCTCTGCACATGCTTCGTGGACCTCTAGACGAAGACATGCCTTGGCCAGGGTTCCTTCTTGGCCAAACGCCGGCTTCCATCTGGTACTGGTGTGCTGACCAGGTCATTGTCCAGAGAGTACTTGCAGCAAAGAACATTGCTCATGCCAAGGGCTCCACACTCCTGGCTGGATTTCTTAAAGTCCTGCCCATGTTTATAATTGTCATTCCAGGTATGATTTCCCGGATCCTATTCACAGATGAGATTGCCTGCATTGGGCCAGAGCACTGCTTGGCAGTGTGTGGCTCTCGGGCTGGTTGCTCTAACATCGCCTATCCACGTCTGGTCATGTCTGTGATGCCTGTGGGTCTGAGGGGGCTGATGATGGCAGTCATGATTGCTGCCCTGATGAGTGATTTAGACTCCATCTTCAACAGCGCCAGCACCATATTCACCCTGGACATCTACCAGAGTGCTCGAAAAGGTGCGTCCCAGAGGGAACTACTGGTTGTGGGCCGACTGTTTGTGGTGTTTATGGTGGCCATTAGCATTGCCTGGGTCCCTCTCATCATTGAAATGCAGGGCGGGCAGATGTACCTCTACATACAGGAAGTAACTGGCTACCTCACTCCACCTATCGCTGCCCTCTTCCTACTGGGTGTGTTCTGGAAACGCTGTAACGAAACAGGTGCATTCTGGGGAGGCATGACAGGATTCACACTAGGTACTCTGCGACTGATCCTGGCATTTATCTACCGTGAGCCTCTCTGTGATCAACCAGATGATAGGCCTTCCTTCATCACACATGTCCATTACATGTATGTGGCAGCAGGCTTGTTTTGGGCGTCAGGGATTGTCGCTGTGGTGGTCAGTCTCTGCACCCCCCCACCAGATAAAGAGCAGGTTCGCACCACTACTTTGTGGGGGCTGCACAACATTGAAAGGGTTCCCCTCAAGGATCAAGATGACATCGAGAAGAGCAATCGTAATGAAAACCATGAAGATCTTCCCCTGGATGAGACGTGTCTAGATGGTGTCGACATCAAGCTCCCGGTCCCATCCACTGATCTTGACCCAGCTAGCACAGAGACAACAGCGGCAACCACCCCTGGACAACAGATTGGTAATTCGCAGGCAGAGCTGATCAAGGATGAGGAAGGAAAGCGTGGCATGGGTCTGAGTCTTATCAGTTGGTTTTGTGGGTACAAGGAGGGAGCACAGACCACCACACCAAAGGGAAGCAAGGAGGATGAGAGGGTTATTATGGACAGGCTGTATGAGCCTCCCAGAATTAAACTGCTACTAAATCTGGGCCTGCTACTTATCTGCTCATTGGGAATCTTCATGTATGTTTACTTCTCATTATAGTTTTGTCCAACACTGGACTAATGGGCAGATTGGTTTGGTACAGTATTAGAAGTTGAGGAGGGGTACGTGTTATTGTCAAACAGTTGCATTTTCAAAGATTTGACAAGCTGTAATATTTACATTTGATTATGTATTTGAATTAAGTTCTGTGTGACTATAAAGCTTCATTGGGACTGACGTACCAAAGAATATCTACTGGGATTAGTTTTTATGGTGTTGTACTTTAAGTGACTTAAATATTTGCCTTATTGGACATATGCTTTTACCCAATTTTGTATAATGAATCTCATACGTTTTCTGTTTAAAGCTCCCTCCCTTCACATTCCATTAAGTTGCAGCTGTAACATTTCAATGTTTTTTGTAATATTTACATTTTATAATAGTAGTTCTCTAATTGGGAATTTATTCTACTGATTTAATGACTGAAATGTATCCTTTAAAAATATCTTGTAAAGCTTCATTGAGACTGACAAATGTTGGTGTGTGTTCACATTCTTCCTGCACAATCTACTGAAACATTCTGAAATCTGTGCTTTGATACCAGGCCTCAGGCCAATCATTTTACAGGTATAAGCCATAGATGATGGATATCATCCGCTACAGACCGGTTCACACGGCAATTTTGTAACACAAACTAGGCTTTCCTCCGAGGTGGAAAGACTGGTGACGCAAAGTTAATCAAGAATAGTGTCTGTGCAAAAATGTTCTTGATGCAGAGTCTTCACTCCCTGTAGACAAAATGTCCTTTATTATGATGCATCAATGACTCCATATTTCGGCAAGGTTTCAAGATGGTTTGACTCTGAAAGCGCACATTTGAATAGTCAAGCTCCATTCCGAGCTTGTGGATCGTCTACCACAAAAGTTAGAATATGGAGTTTCTAACCGACAGCAACGATATGTAAATGTTAAATGGTGCATTTATATAGCGCCTTTATCCAAGGTGCTTTACATAGATTGTGCATTACATTCACCCATTCACACACACATTCATACACCGATTGCAGTGGAAGTCATGCAAAGTACCAACCAGCACATCGGGAGCAATTTGGGGTTCAGTGTCTTGCCCAAGGACACTTCGACATGTAGACAGGAGGAGCCGGGATTCGAACGACCTGCTCTACCTCTTGAGCCACAGTCGCCCCAGGTATGTGAACTAAGTTTAGTGGGAATCTACGTTAATTTGGTTGATTGGGTTAACAAGATTAGCTCCAGACACTGACAGTCACAGACTCAGATGGCTACCTCTTTCAGAGCCACGCTGTAAAAAAGAAAAACACGAGTGGTGTGTGTACAAGCTGTGAAATGTTAGTAATAGTGAGCCAATTGGAAAGTGTAAACACGTCACTGTAATTCCCACTTATTGGGGTGATGGAATGGAAGAAACCATGTAAGGAATGTGGTGTGACATAGCAAACACATACAGCCATAGGCCCATATAGGAGGCAGCTTGAGACATATATTTGTGAAACACCGAAAAACGAAAGAACTTAACTAAACTTTGTTTTGTTGTTGCTGAAATAAACATACAACTGTTACTTTCTCATAAGGCCAATTTCTTTTATTAGAATTCAATAATTCTTAACTGAACAGTGAACAACTGACACCAATCCTGTCACCTGCTTGAGTGCACTTGTTGCCTTTACAAATCCAATATAAACTGCATTTGTGCAAAAAATTATAGAAATGTAATGTAATATACCCGATTAAAAAAACACAGTGAAAACAATGCCTACTTAAATTTAATGTAAAGGGAGCGGTTCACAATGATCACTAGGAAATGTAAGTATATCACTTGTACTCATGTTTAGCTTGGGCTTACTGTCAGTTCTTGTATCAATATCTCAAGTTTACCCAATAAAAAAACAAACAAACAAAAAGTCATCCATCCAATCCTAAATCAAAACAAAGCCAGTAGTGGGGAGAATCGTAGTTCAGCGAGGAACGCCAAACTCCATTCCCAGGAGACTTCAGAGGTTCATGTACTCCCAGCACCCCCTGGAATCTGGAAGACAATTAGTACAGTTGAAAAAGTATGCTGTACAACAAAGAATATCAATATACTTTCAATCTATGGACAGCATGAATGTCAACTCAATCGCAGTTTTTTCCGACACCAAGAAGTTGGTCAAATAAGGTGGTGAAATAAAAAGAGTGATGACATGAATGGTCCAAAACCACATACCGTATGTTAAGAATCTTTGTTCATAAATATTGGCTAAATAATTACATTTTAATTTATTTTATTTTTATAGCAAAGTAATCTAATTCTAAACAATCCAAAACTCACTGAAAGTAATCAGATTAGGGTACTGTATACATTCTAGTAGGAGGGTACTACTAACTAATTAGTTTAATCAATTACATTTTTGAAGCAGCCTTGCCAACATCTATGCTCTTCAATCATCAGAGGTCTGATCTCCTCTCGATGCTGAGCAGCTCCACCTCGAAGATGAGCGTGGCTCCTCCGGGGATCTTGGGAGGAGCGCCTCGGTCTCCGTAGCCCAGCTCTGACGGGATGACCAGCTTCCTCTTCTCTCCCTCGCACATGCCCAGCAGGCCCTGGTCCCAGCCTTTGATCACCTGGCCCGTGCCCAGCGTGAAGGTGAACGGCCTGTCCCGGTGGTGGAAAAAAGGTACTCAATTGTTTTTCTTAAGTAAAAAGTATCAATACTGCAAATATAAATACTAGTAATAACTGTTAAGTGCGGAATTCAAAATGCACTTGAGTAAAAGTACTCATTATGGATCTTTTCAAATATATAAAAATCGTTTGAAAATAGCTCAGATCTTTGTAGAACAGCTATTTTCAAATGCATATGGTTAATGTTTAGTATAATAAATAAAATGTACAAAGTAACTAACGTTTTATAATAATTGTATTGGAGTAAATATACATTTGTCTCTGAGATGTAGTCAAGAGTGTACAACCTGAGTAAAAGCAGTGAAAATTGGAATTACTCAAGTAAAGTACAAATACCTTGTACTTAAGTGCAGACAGTACTTAAAGTAAATGTGTGCTTAGTTACTTTAAACCACTGGCCTGTTCCTGGGGATGCTGCTGTCGAACTCCGTGCCGTCCTCCAGCTTGCCCGTGTAGTGCATGTTGAGCACGTCTCCCTTGCGGGACTTGACGGGGCAGTTGTCCACTCTCTTCTTGATGCCGATCTGCAGCTTCTTCTTGTCGGCTCCGCTGACGCTCAGCGGCCCGAGTATTGACGCCAACGTCACGGCGAGCAATAAACACACCCGCATCGCTGCAGTCTTTAGTAAGGATGTTTTTGAGTGTTTTATCTCTTGATACATACACGGCACGATTACACGAGCTTTATTGAGCGAGAAACGAGAAAGGGAAGTGACTCGCTTTAGCCTGGTGAAAAAACGGATCTAGGTCAGTTGGTCCAGCTCTCAAATACTCCCGTAGTGAAACACTGTCAAAGTGGACTGTTATGTAGCTTGCTCCGGATAGCGGTCACCCCAACCACGTAAGTTAAGTAAGTTAAGTGCACATTAAAATAAATGTCCTTCGTTAAATCGAACAGAGATCAAGTCAATATAATCATCTGTGCATTGGGTAATGTCATGGGTTTTTGTCATTTTCAGGGGGGATAAAAAGACGTTCCTGATCAACACCGGGGCTAACTTGTGCTAATAACGAGTTTGACCCGGGGGTGAAAATGGCCATCATTCGTATGTTATTCAGTTTCCTCAACAATCCTGCCATCATCGAGAAGCTTGCCGAGTCACGTCCGATCCGCAGGGCGGCCCAGATCACCGCGTACGCCATTACCAAGGCTCAAATAGCCGGCAGAGACGCATCGGAGCGGGTCTTGAGATCGGACACGATGCGGCACGCTCGAGAAGAAGCCCAAACGACGACTCAGCACGGGGACATGGGCGATTTTGCGAGTAGATTCAAAAGAGTCAAAGAGACATTTGTTAAAGAAGTCAAGGATGGTTGGAAAGACGGCTCCAGGGAGATCAAGAAATGAGGAGATATATGTCACATCCACATTTCATAGGTGGACTGTGGATGTATGGACATCTGATGGTGATGGGATTGAAAATGAATTATCTGGATTCTGGACTGGATTAAAAAAGATAAACCAAGACCCCATCATTTTGTGATATCTGTATTTTACAATCTTTCAGACGGGACTGATTCATAGCCATGAAACAAGATAGTAAGATAAGCTATTTCAAAGTTGGATATCATATTATTACCATCAATCAATTTACATTTTACACTGACTGATTTGGTTAGTAAGCCATATTGAATTGAAGTCCAAACAGAAGTAGACTATAGCCTACGGCTAGGGAAATCCCGAATGTCCAACCTGCCTGTAAGTTACTGTAACAGGCATTTCACACTAAGCAGTTTGTCACAAAGTGTAAAGAAAGTCCCATATTCTGATTATTCCCCACCAATGCCTTCAAATTGTGACAAGGGGATATTTATTATTCGGTTTGCAAAGAAAATATTTATTGTCCACAAATGAGATGATTTGTCAAATGTATTTTGTGTTAACATCCAGGTGTGTGTGTGTGTCACAGTGTGTGTGTGCGTGCACATGCGTGTTTGCCCACTGACTGTATAAACTATTGATCATATAAAACTGTTAATACAAACAAGTAAAACAATATATAGCTGAATAGTTTCTCTTCTACGTGCAACAAATGACATGCTTTTGTTTTATATTTTTTGTGCTTTCCTGCCTTTATTCAGATAGTTCAGTTGAGTGTGACAGGAAACGGGGAAAGAGCCAGAGACTGAGTGACACGCAGTAAAGTCTGTCGGGCTTGGGAATTGAACCTGTGACACACTGTCGGGCTGCAGGCCATCGCAAATTTGTTCAGGTTCATTTATTTGTTTGTCCCAGAGGGGCGATTTGGTTTACAGCAAGGCATATCACAGGCAGGTAACACGAAACACAAAAAACATTGTTAATTTAGTCTCTGCAATCCAAGTACGGAAACATTGCACTTCAAACTCTGACCTGGTCTGTTTTCTGCAGGCATATCAGAAGAACTTGAGGTCAGAGTTCACCATCCTTGTGTAACTTGAAAATTACCCAATATCCATACAGATGGAAGGGGTGGAATTTAAATTGAATACACAGTGGTACTATCATGCAAAGCAATAATACTTTTACAAGTGCATAATCAGTTCACCTCAGCTCAGTTCACTTATCACCTCACCTCAGGTCAATGCTATATTCATATTGTGTAAGGCTGTAAGATAAATTATTCAGGAAATTGAAGTGAAGATAAAGTGGCAAGATTACTTTCCTAAATCCATACGCAAGTTCAAAGACTCATTCTGATGCATCATTGTGTGACCAGAGCACAGCTAGCACATACTGTAGTGTATTTTAATTAGCCTTGCTGCCTATGTCAGTGTCAAATATTGGTTTCTTTCCACCAGTATTCATTGTAATGGTATTTCGTTTGGAACAAAATATACAGTGTATGAGAAAAGTTTGCGTGGTCTGGTTATTAGGGTTAGTATAGCAATATCTTGCTATATTAATGTTCAATTAATTAACACAATGAGAACAATTCAGTATAAGTGAATAACTTTATTTGAAAAGAATAGAAAACAGTGCAGAGTAGGCAATCTCATGTAGCCTGGCAACTTAATAGTTATACATCTTCTTCATTTCATAGCCTCTATTAGCGTCATTAGCATTAGTTTCTGACAACATGACATGAGTCAGTACATATACACTGATATGGCATCTGAACTTCATATAAAAATAAATCTCTCAATAAATGAAATACACACCCAATCAACAACAAAGTTCTAAAAATTGCAGCAGCAAGAAGTAACTACTATATGTCTGGCACTGGTATTATTGGTTTATGTTGTACATATTCTTTAACTTTATATTATATACTTTACTGGATATTAGTGGATAAAAAAACCCACAACGAAGACGATTTACCAGAATACCAGAATTTGATATTCTGGTAAGACAGTCTTTGTTGTGTGTTTTTTAGTCAAACATTTCAAGTTTAAGCTATCCAAATGTCAATTAATTTGCTAGTTATAGTTTATTTGTTAATTTTGGATATGGGACTAGCACATTTATAATTACATTAATAATAACAGAAAATTATGTTTTGAAGCTATTGTAACTGAATGAAACTGAGCTATTTTTTTAAAAGGTCTTCAGTTTGAATGTCTGTTCAAGCATTAACAAATGAAGACACTCCAAAAGAAGCTACAGAATGTTGTCTCCATGTTCTCCCCAAACCAATGGACCATTGTACTGTATGTGGCAATTTGTGTTCCCAGTGGGATTAAACAAAACGTTTGCAGTGCTGCAAAATGACAACAGATGGTATCGGTGACAAAGATCTTCCACGGTAGATACTCCTAGTAATAAAAAGTACAAGATTACCCTCAAATTATAAAAGAAAAAAATGGTCTAGAAGTGCTTATCAGCTATAGATGGGCAGCAGAGCTATATCATTATCAAATTATACAACACTATAATAACACTATAATAACATGCTACCATCTAAGCACAAGGGAGAGAAAGATATGACTTTAAGGGTATTCCTCTGTATCCAACCTTTGAGGAGAACATGTGAAACATACAGCCCACGGGCAGTCGCTTAGTCACTCTCTAAACTCCCAGCACAACTCTGTGTGGTGTGCAACACTAGTGCATATTCACTGATATGGCATTAGCCTATTCTAGAAACATGGCCTACACCAAAGGAAGACCCATGTCTATTAGTAGTATTCACAGAGCCAGTGGTAGCAGAGCTTACACAGTGCAAACTATATGCCGGATTTACATGGAAACGGAATCTGTCTGTAGACATCAAGAGGTTCAACATCAGATTTCCTCTTCCTATGTGCATGCGGCCTTGAGGAGACAGAACAACACAGTCATAGAATAATGTAACAGGTGGCAGCATATGCACTGATATGGCAGCTCACCCTCACAGCCACAGAATAATGTAACAGGTAGCAGCATATGCACTGATATGGCTAGCTCACCCTCAGTAAACAAAATGGCAGTGGCACCCTCTTCATCTCCCATATATAAACCCATAGGAAGCTTTCAACATGGTGTCCTCTATATTAATCGAACACACAAGCAGGTAAATCATATACATGAAAAGATGTATACGGATAATCAGGGACAGCAGTTATAGAAGGTCTGTCTGTGCGATGACCACAGTGTTTTCGGTTTGGCAGATCAGACAGGGAGGGATGAGGAAAGGGGATGGGGGCGACTAGACTATAGGAAAAGCGATAGAAGGAGACAGGAGAGAGACTGAGGTATGGCTTGTGTCCCCCCCCTCTCTCTCTGTGTGTGTGTGTGTGTGTGTGTGTGTGTGTGTGTGTGTGTGTGTGTGTGTACTGTGTGTGCACATGCTTCTACATCCAATTGGCCAACACGGAGCTGAGTAGCGCCATCAAAAGCAGCCACACAGAGGACATCACTGTACAGACAGAGATGAGAGACAGAGTGAGACAAATGACTAATATTACAGTAGAGTATTATACACTGCCTTTTATGCAAGCATGCTTGACTGTATATGATACACTGATACAGCATATGGGACCCCAAATTCTGAGTATAACACATTTATTTAGCTTGCTATGGTGTTGGTCTTCATTTTTAAATAATGCAGTTATGGGTTTGTACGGTATATGCCGTATGTGTGCATGTGTGTTGTTACCTGCAGTAGTTGAATTACACTCCATGTTAACCAGGGAGTCTACATAGGCATGTCCCAGCCACTCCTCGTAGGTCTTCCTATCGGCCACGGCCACTAGACGGACCGTTGAATCTTTGAAGATGAGATCGGTGCTCTGATAGGCTGACGAGTCAAACATCTTAAATTCCGTACCACTGTCACTGCTGAAATACTTCTACAGAATTAAGGGGTGGGATAGCAGTAAAGAAATGTAAGACAGAGGAAGGCAGAAAGAGAGAGAAAGCAATACAGAGAGACACCAAGAGAAAGTACACGTCATTAAAAACATCAAAACGAATGACTGAAAAGGTGTATTTTGAGAAATGTTGTAATAATAAGCTCTCCTGTTGTATGACCTTGTGCTTCTGTATGCTGAGAGTGCATTAAGAAGGGAAGGAACATACATTTTATCAAGACAAGAGAAAAGAAAAGACAACCAATCCTTTACAAATCAGTAGCTTCTATTGTGCAGAGCCCCCTACCTGTGCAGAGTCCAGTAGTCCATATACAACGTGGATGTTGGTGTCAGGCCGTACCATTACGGCGTGGGAGGGGACCCTGGCCAGGTTGCAGTCTCTGTACTGGGTGACCTCAGCCCTGCTGCCCTGGGAACACAGCAGCTGGAAATCAGTGGACACCAGACCCTCAGCCCACGAGTCGCCGTTACCTACACAGAAAGAGACAGAGAGAAAAAATACGTTTTTTGCCGTGCCACAAGGACACACACACGTGCGCAAACACACACACACACACACACACACACACACACACACACACACACACACACACACACACACAGTATATACTGTATACTGATGTTATCTTACCGTCAGTGTTGTCGAATACAGTGGAGTGTTTGATGAAAGCCACATCTCCTCCTCCTTTAGCCAGACACCTGGACAGTGGGGGAGAGAGAGAGAGAGAGGGGGGGAGGGGGGGTGGGCTTTAAAACCTGTAATAAATTACTTTTCATTTAATGGAAATATTATGAGGATATAGACAGGAATATTTTTGACAGAACTGTTCATGCTCCACTAAAATAGGTAAATAGAGTAGTTCATCAGGGCGAGACTGTAAGTACATATCTATATCTATAACATTCATGAATATTCATGATTTCACCCGGATGTCACTGGTATTCGGTCTTGATAGCTCTGCATGAGAGATTGGTCAGAAGTTGGGTGAGTGTTCTGTTCCCCATAGTTGATAGTTCATGAGAGATTGGTCAGAAGTTGGGTGAGTGTTCTGTTCCCCATAGTTGATAGTTCTTCTACCAGAGCTGTTTTGATAGAAGTCAGATTACAGTGGAAATAGGAACTAGCCTTCAGAACCATAGGGAGACATAGGGGGTCTAGCTTATACCCGTCAAAACAAGAAAGGGAGTATGAAGAGAAACTTGTCAATAACAGCTTTTATCTGACGAAGAAAGTTCTTACATGGGATGGATTATGTTTAAGCATGTACGAAACCTAAGCAGCAAATCAGCATGTAAAACATCCAACTCATTTCTATCTATGTCACAGGTTCTTATCCCCAGAACAGGTTTTTGTGAGCATTACAATAGCTTACCTGAAAGCTCCGGTGTATCCGTCATAAAGATCCATTCCCTTTACACATTTGTTTTCTCCTGACGAGTCTCCAATACACAGGCCACAGAGGTTGTCTGGGAAACCAGCTTGATTGGCACCCGGCGCACAGCTCTGCTTGAAGAACTGTCCCGCCGCTATGCCCCATGGGGAAAAGAAAAATACAAGTTAATAATTAATAATATATACATAAGAATAAATACAAATTAATTAACAGTCTACTCCAGCTCGATTAGTACACCAAGACGGAGACAGACACACAAACCACTCACCTTGGGGAATCTGACATTGCTCAGGTCTGATTAGACCTGCCTCCATCAGTGTTGCTATGGGAATGTTCCATCCGGCTGTGCGTCCGTAGCCGGTGTGACAGGAGGACTTGCCGCGCAGATCCTCCAGGCGTTGGATGTCACGGTTACTCTTCTTCACCACAGCAATCGCATAGTAGTTGGAACCATCAGCCTCAGCTGTAGAAACGGCGAGGTGTTGTGTTGTTCAGAGACATTCACTGTTGTTGCAATGCATTTTCCTATACACATGGCTGCAGAGGATGATTCTATATACTGGGCCTATACTTGATTGACTAAAAGTTCTCACCAGTATAGCTCTCTCCTGTGGCAGGGATCAGGCCGAAAGCTTTGCCAGCTGTGTATATGTCACCTCCATCCAGAGTAATGGCATCAGCTTCCTTATTCTGCGCGTGCGCGCGCACACACAGACACACACAGACACACACACACACACACACACACACACACACACACACACACACACACACACACACACACACACACACACACACACACACACACACACACACACACACACACACACACACACACACACACACACACTCACACACACACACACACACACAGTTTATTTTATACATTAGTACACCTTAGTGTTCCGTTCATCTATATACGTTACTTTGAAGTATTATCTAAAACTAATTTGTATGGTCAAAAATCTATTTTCTAAAAGTGATTATGTGATTATTATCATGATTATATTGGCTCTTATAACCTGGATTCTCTGCATGCAGTTGGTGTGAGAGTCTCCTTGGATACACTGGATGGATGGTTGCAGACCTTTCTCATTGAATGCCCCAGCCATAGCAACACACTTGTCCCGCTCACTGCTGGACAACACACACCACCGCAGGCTGTTTGGGATCTCTGCTCACACAAATACACAAACACCAACATGGAAAAATGGAGGTCATGACTGAGATAGGTGGATCCGGCAAACAGACTGACAGACAGACTAAGCCGGCGATTGATATAGCTATATATTACCTGAGGGCTCACAGTCCATGGCTCTCAGGGCATGATAATATGGTTTGCCCATCCAGACCCTGGGATCCTCTGACTCTGCTTTCAGGAACCTGGAGGATGTATTAGAGAAGAGCACAGTTCCGTCCCCATATGCCTTTGATGAGAAGATTGCGAAGTCTGACTTCAGCTGTGACCAAAAAGTAAGAAAACACATTCGATCGGTCAGTCTCACACCTTGGCTGCAGGAGCTTAGAAGAATCTGGTACATGGTAAGAGAGATACTTTATTTGGAGTAAAAATTCAATACATTCAAGTTGCTTTATTAGCATAACTGTCAAAAGCACATTTTAGGGCCCATTTCATCATGTACTCAGGCTTATGTGAGCACCCTAGAGAGTTTTTAAGTTGCTTAATTCAGTATTTAGATATTTTATATTCATTTTAGCTGCCGCGCCCCCTTCCTAAACAAACCCATTGTAACTTCAACCTCCATTTTAACCATGATAGATTCATCGAAAACACCTGTCCTGGTGACTCATAATACTGCTCTCCTAATATGTGAGGTGCCCGCATGTTTTTAATAACGTTTTTCATTTATATTTTTATAATTGTTTTGATTTTGTTATGGAGCCTTATTCTTTTCCAAAAAAATAAATACGTAAAAGATTAATGAAAAAAGTAATAAAAAAGGAAGTATCAGTCACCAGAAAAAAGGATGGGTGAATCTATCATGGTTAAAAAGGAGTTCATAGTTACAATGGGTTTGGGTTTGTATAGGAAGGGGGCCGGGCAACTAAAATATATCTAAATACTGAGTAGACGATAAAATGACCAAAAGGTTGTTTTGTTGTGTGAAATATCCCTAAGGTTTGTGGTGCTGTGACATACCACGCCGTCATTCAGCATGTTGTAAACCACGGAGGGCGTGATGCCGTCACGGACCACAATGCCACGTCTCGGGACGCGGACCAGGTGGCATCGGCGCCAGTCAGTCACAGGGGCTCTGGTCCCGTCACGACACAGCAGCTCATAGTCTGAAGAGATCAGACCTTTTGCCCACTCCGGACCTTTACCTATAGTGGGTGAAAAAAAGACCAATTAACCAACGACGACTATACTGTATCTCACTGGTTCCCAAACACCGGGTCGGGACCCATATGTGGGTCGCAGACACATGTTTTTCTGTCTGTGCAGGAACCTTTTCCCTTTTTTTAAAAACAATAAAAAGCAAAAAAGAATAATGAATTAAAAATAATTCAATGTTTTTTCAGTAATTTCATGAAGAATAAAAAACCCATGAATTTGAAAACAAATGTTTAACGGTAGTGTAATTGGATTTCTTTGGTTAAAATAAGTGTTAAAAAGCTCTATATTGTGATAGTTCTCATTGTGTTTGTTCAGTAAGAGGAGTCTCCACGTCTCTCCAGCTTTTTATTAAACAGAAAATGCATTTTCAGAAACTGAAACTGGGATAACAATGTTATCCAATCAGGATAGAGGAATTGTAAGTGATGACACAAAGAAAAGAGCAGACAAAATTGGAACTGGACCATTATAAAAATGAAGGTCATAAATATTACCCTCTTCTGATTGGCTGAAATTTTGTCCCAGGAGACCCCTGTCTAGATCTACAAGCTCAAGCTTGTAGATCTGATATTTTCTGATATTTTGTTTGGGAACCACTGAACTAGTGGTTCTCAAATTGGGGTCCAGAGACCCTCAGGGTTCCTCAATGGACCCGAGGTCTGTAACTATATGAGAGCATACGAATTTAATTAATATACTTGTATACTCCCATCAGAGACGGGGGGGGGGTCCTTGAAATTAAAATCTTTGAGAACCACTAGACTGAAACATAATTGGCGGCTGACAAACAAGTTACTAAGTTACCGTCGGTGTTCTCCAAGACAGTCGTTTCCTTGATGAAAGCCACGTCTCCCACTCCATCAGCGAGGCACCTGCACAGAGAGAAGACAGTGCAGAGCAAGTTAACAAACTGATCCCAGACATGCAAGCAGGTCTATGACAGACACCTGCACAGAGAGAAGACAGTGGGCAGAGCAAGTTAACAAACTGATCCCAAACATGCAAGCAGGTCTATGACAGAGTGGTCAGAAACCATCACTATGTTCACATAGAGCTGTCCAAGACTGTTCCTGTTATTCTAGAAATGTCTTCTACATCCTGACAGTTTTCTGAAAAAGCTATGTTTCTATGTCAGTCGTTCTTTGATTATTATTTTTTTGCAGATTTACAAACTTGAAAAATAGCAGATCTACAAGCTCATAGCGCGCCACTGAGTGGCGCGCTATGAGCTTGTAGATCTGCTATTTTTCAATAGCTAAACCATAACATAATGCTAACACCAAAAGGGGTTCCCGCCCAGAATGGGTTTTAACTTTTAACAAAGGAAAACAAGGAGGGTGAAACGTCATAGCCCTTCCTCATATGGGTGAGTGTATGAAGGTGTATACCTGAAGGCCCCCGCATAAGAAAAGTATCGCTCCTGTTCGCTTAAATCACATTTGCTCTGTCCATGCTCATTTCCTTTACACAGTTGACACAGAGATGGTGTTGTGGCACCGGGGATACAGCTAGCGTTGAAGAAACCTGCAACGCCTGATCGCACACACACAAACACACAAACACAACATGCAGGCATGAATGGATATATTTTGAGGAAAGGTGAAGTATATGTATCAGCCAGTGCATGTATGTATAATCTACTGTACTGTACTGTACTGTATTTGCCAACTTGGTATGTGTGTATGTGTGCACTCGTGTACACATAAATGTATAATACAATACGTGTAGAGCAGTTGTGATTTACTGGTGTAACGGAAGTCGAATGTGTTTTCCTCTATATAAAAATCAGCAAAATCAACACTGTTTCTTACTCTGTTCAATGTTGCAGCCCATAACAGACATCATGCCCTGGTCTATAAAGTATCCTAAAGGCATGTTCCAACCAGCGGTTCTGCCTTTCCCAGTGTGGCAGCTCTTCTTCCCTGCCAGGTTGTTGATGGTGATGCCAGCGGTCGCCTTCTTCACCACAGCAAGTGCGTAATACTGCGTACCTCTGTCTGAATCAGGAACAGACCAAGTGTTGGGGGTTAGAAACTGTAACATATAAGTATTTGTGGAAATCAACATGATGGTTTTTGGCTGCAGACTGGCACAGTGCCAGTGAGCGTAACAAGACATAACTTATCAATTCACTTAAAATATTGTGAATCAGGCTTGATAATGATATACGTATAAGATAGAAAATGTAGATACAAGGGAAGCTTGGCACTTTGTGTAATGTATCAGCAAATGATTGGAACTGGGATTTCTGATGAATTGTTTATGGTTTGAAGTTATGATAGAATGTGTTAATACCGCATTTTTGAGGGGCGCTAGCCCCTCCTATGCCCAGCTGTGTGTGTGTGTGTGTGTGTGTGTGTGTGTGTGTGTGTGTGTTTTGATGATTGGCTGAGCACGGAATGTGATGTATGATGATGTATGCTGTTAAGAGTGCCCCTCACATTTTTTAAATACTGCATGGTCATACTAATAATCAGTCAGCAATATAGTTCTAATGATGAGGTCGCTCCATATGTCTCTCTTTCCATCTCTGTTTATATTTCCAAAAAAGAATCATCAGATAAGACTGATAGAGTGTTAGCTTCCAGTTCTACTGATTTCTTTAGCGTCAGCAGGACTATTGTCTTCAACTCCTTCCTGCCATGTTGAGACATTGAACTGTACTCAAACTAGTGACCCTTTACACATCAATATTTAATGATGACATCACACACTCTCATTGCAAAGGGGTAGATGCACTGGTTGACAGGTTTGGGCTCCTTTGATCCCTGAATAAGTAATTTACAAGAACAAATTATAGGAGAGTAATTTAGTTGCTATAGAGAGAAGCTATATACATAAGTATAGAGGGTATGTGCATGCATACCGTGAGTGGCAAATCGTGTGGCTATGTGAGTGGAAGTGAATTTAACGTTGTTTAATGCAATCAGACTTTTCTGTTTGGATGTATGGGCTGTCAAGGCCAGAAAGTAGTTTTTGCCACGCAGTAGGCACATAACTTCCAGGTATGATGATGATGATTCTTTTGTGTTCTATCGACAAGGTGCTATATAAATAAAGCTTTATTATTATTATTATTATTAGGCCTATGTCACGCGCATCTATATTAAAACACAATTCACAGTACTAACACAGCCATGTGTGACTACAGCTCATGTGTATGTGGTACTATACACTAAATCTGGTGCAAAGTATAGTTATGTGTGTAAAAAAATCTACTAAAAGTAAAAACTAAAACTAAACAGCCATACACTGAGCTAAGCGGCACTTGTTCCACACTATGCCTCGTATGTATTTTGCTGAGCTGCCTTCACATTTGATTAACTGCAGATCATGACAGCTTGGAATATTATGGTGACAATGTGGCCTATATTTCTCTTTTAGTAATTGTAGTCTTTACCATCACTGGTTGATTCTCCAGCAGCCATTTTAAGGGGAGCAGTCTTTCCCTGATCGTAGATGTCAGATGTGGACATGGATAATGCATCTGCTTCGTTTCTCTGAAGGAACAACATAGAGCAGACATGTACATGTTTAAAGCTATGTGTTCTGTTCCTAGTGTTAATGTCCCTAAATGGACACATTCTGAGCAATCAGGAGCAGTCTATTCTTAAGGGTGTCTGAATAAATAATATCCATAATAAGTATTTATGGATATATGGATATGGATATGGATTCGACTGGAGGCGAAGATGGAGGGCTCATCTGAGGACGACCTAGAGAGATAAGTATTTAAGATGATTTAGAATTAAGAATTTGGTGCCTCAGTTAATGATGCAACCTCTACAAGTTTCAGAACCCTCAAGTTCACATTCTCAAGACAACACTATTGTTTTCTCAGTCCAGAGTTGTAAAAGTCCCATGTGTTGTAAGGTACTCTGAGATCATGAATGCACCTTTTGAACCTTATGCTGTTCAGTGCTAATTATTGGTCATCTATTAACAGGAGCCATGCTTGTTGCAACCAACATGTGGAATGCCCTACCAACAGTCATCAACAGTCAAAACCGCTCTCAAAGGGCATGCACCTACGGACGGCTGCAATTAGAAACTGCCCCCCATAAAATCTGAATCCCCACACCCCTTTTCACACTCACTGTATATGTTTCTTTTCCCTTTTTACCTCCTCTAATGATGATTTCCAGTTTTCTGCTATATAGAAGTGTATATTTGTACTATTATGATTAATTGAACATGGTGTACCCTATTGTAAACAAGTGTAATGCTTTATGGTGTCGTCCACAGTTAACAGTCTTGTATTGAGTTGTACTAGAAATGTACTGTAATTCTCCAAACTGTTAATAAATACTTGCTGCTGCTCATAATTCAGGATGTCTCTGTTGCCTGGTTTCTTTCCCAGTGATCAAAGCTTGTGCTATTGGCCCTGAAAGACTGATGTGGCTCAGCCATGAAGTGAGATATACATAGACATACATGGTGAGAATTTGCAATTTGATGCTAATAGTTTCCCATTCACATATGTTTTCACAAGTTCGCAACTGACCTGTAGTTTCTCAACACAGCCTTGAACATTCACTCCAGTGACACAGCTGAGGGTGGGACGGATGGATACAGCAGAAAAAGACTGTGCCATGGCCAGGCATTTTCTCTGCTCATTGTCTGAGATGGTACACCATCTGATGGTCTTCTGACCAGAGACTGGGCGAGGGAGAGACAGAGGGGGGAAAAAAGAGTAGTAGTAAAGATATAGAAAGGAGACATTTTCTGAATTTCTAAAAGTAGTCAATAAGAACATTACCCTAATACCTTTGTAATAATAACTACTACTAGACTTAACCTATGATTGTATGTTAAATTATAAATAATGAATAATGTCACAGACATATTACAAAGGTAACAACATAGACTCAGAGATCAAATGTTCGGAGACAATAGACATATATAGACCATATTCAGCTAAAATAAAATAATAATATATAATAATAATAATTAGTCATTTTGCAGCAAGTTAGCGAAAGTTTCGTTACCTGTGTGTAATATTAATAGTAGAGCTACGAGCACTCTCCACGTGGCCATGGTCGTATCCTGATGGTGAAATGGTCCTGTTTCTCCTTTGCTCTCCTTTATACCAGGTTACCTTCTGCTGATGTGAAAGTGCAAATACCAGAGTCCAAGATTCCACATCCAGGCCACGCCTATAGCCTGAACATGTAAAATAGCTATACTTCCAGGATATTAGAGCACAACTGTCTAAGAAGTGATGTAATTTCTGGATCACGAGACTCCCGCTTGCAGTTATGTTTCTGACTCTGTATGAATGTAGCTGTGCTTTCAAAGTAGTACAGTCCTCATCTGTGCCACCCGCTTATACCTGGAATGACACGTCTCTGCTAGTGGGACCTGGCTCAGGGCCATGAAGGCCAGCACAGACGTCCTTTGACAAGCAACAGGAGCTCACCTCTCCCCTCTTTTTCCTCTCCTCTTCTCCTGTGCTCACTTCTACTCCACACCTAATGCTGCCATCCTCCCATTTCTTTCACTCTTTTTTAAATTCCTTTCTTCTGTCCTTTCCTTTCCTCCTCTCTCCATTCACAGTGGTTTTCCATGTTACCCTTGTTGCAAACAGCAACCGACCACTGGAAATTGTCTGTAAATAAACCAAGCTGACTCATATACCCTCAATATTTCTGCTACTACCAGAAAAACAAACATATACTATAGGCCTATAGCAACTTTTTAATTATGCCAATTCCCTTATGTGTATAGTCCCTGTCACTGCTGACCCCTACTGTTGATCTTAGGGAAGGAGTAGACAACCACATGTCTCCTGCGATACACATGCAGTTACCACTTACCAGCCCCTTCTTTTCACCTGACAGAGGAGTTTAGTTGGGTGCAACGCATGTGGTGGAACATGCTATCCTCCCCAGTTCCGTTCCCCGCTGAACAGGTGCCCAGACCTACCTGTAGAAATCGGTAGGCCTAGTGGTGTAACATGTGTCGCTATCATGTCAGTATCATGGATCATGATTATCAGGTTAGGCATAGTGTTTGTGAGGTTATAGGCATAGTTTTAGTGAAGTTAATAGAGAAAGTGAAAGTGAAGATCTTGTTATGTTCTTCCACAGAAAAGTGTAATGACCTGGTGACCTATGAAATGATGACCTATGATGTCAATGTTGTCAGTTACTGGAAAGTAAGAAAGAAATTTCACCGAAAAGTGAGTAAGAATCTCAAGAAGGGGAAGTGTTGCCAGACTGCATAATTGAGTCATAATTTTAGGAAATGTGCCTACATATATGTCTGCTCACTCATACATAAGATACAACTCAATATATCTGAAAACATCCTACTATAAATGTGCCACGTCTCTGTGTGTGTGCGTGTTCGGTTGTAATGCACGTGACTCGAGAACCGTTTGACCCACCGACTTCACATTCGACACACGTGTTCCACACCCCCACAGGGAGTGCAGTGCCAGGTACCCACGGTTGTCCAGAACCACCACAAAAGGCTCTGGTCAGGCTCTGCCAGTGGGCCTAATGAGGCCAACTCCTTTCACCTGGGCCAGGCTCTGCCAGTGGGCCTAATGAGGCCAATTGAGGCTCAACCAATCAGGCTCTGCCAGTGGGCCCAATTGATTGCCAAGTACACTTTTCAGTTTGCAGTCTTCACACACACACACACAGGCACATACACAGATCTCCATGTGGGACACCGGCTGACAGTAAAAACGGGTGCTATGGCAACGTATATCATTAGGTTCCCAAGTTGCATCGCTCCCAAGTAGGCCGGTGGCCGACTGCGACGGGCACGTACAGGTCTAGTACGTTTAATGGAAGGTTGTAAGAGAATGGAATAAGGGTAACTGTGGGATAGGAATAGATCAGCAGTTCTGAACCTTGTTTGAGCTCTTGACCACTCATATATTTCACTTCAATAATTCTTGATATAATTTGTTATATCAAGCGCTTAACAGTCATTATTTAAGGTCCAACACCATGCCTATAATTAATTAAGTCTAATTTGATAGACTTAATAAATGTTATTTAAACCTATTTAATACATACTGTAAGTAAAGGAAAACATAATTGAGGCCAGGTAGGTTGAAGAAGAAAGCTATGTTGTCATGTTGACGAACATATAGGCTAATAGCACACAGAAGAACATTACAAGGTGGTGGTTGAGTAAGCCTATTGCCGAGCACACACACACACACACACAAACACAAGAGGAGTTTAGTTGGGTGCAACGCATGTGGTGGAACATGCTATCCTCCCCAGTTCCGTTCCCCGCTGAACAGGTGCCCAGACCTACCTGTAGAAATCGGTAGGCCTAGTGGTGTAACATGTGTCGCTATCATGTCAGTATCATGGATCATGATTATCAGGTTAGGCATAGTGTTTGTGAGGTTATAGGCATAGTTTTAGTGAAGTTAATAGAGAAAGTGAAAGTGAAGATCTTTTTATGTTCTTCCACAGAAAAGTGTAATGACCTGGTGACCTATGAAATGATGACCTATGATGTCAATGTTGTCAGTTACTGGAAAATAAGAAAGAAATTTCACCGAAAAGTGAGTAAGAATCTCAAGAAGGGGAAGTGTTGCCAGACTGCCTAATTGAGTCATCATTTTAGGAAATGTACCTACATATATGTCTGCTCACTCATACATAAGATACAACTCAATATATCTGAAAACATCCTACTATAAATGTGCCACGTCTCTGTGTGTGTGCGTGTTCGGTTGTAATGCACGTGACTCGAGAACCGTTTGACCCACCGACTTCACATTCGACACATGTGTTCCACACCCCCACAGGGAGTGCAGTGCCAGGTACCCACGGTTGTCCAGAACCACCACAAAAGGCTCTGGTCAGGCTCTGCCAGTGGGCCTAATGAGGCCAACTCCTTTCACCTGGGCCAGGCTCTGCCAGTGGGCCTAATGAGGCCAATTGAGGCTCAACCAATCAGGCTCTGCCAGTGGGCCCAATTGATTGCCAAGTACACTTTTCAGTTTGCAGTCTTCACACACACACAGGCACATACACAGATCTCCATGTGGGACACCGGCTGACAGTAAAAACGGGTGCTATGGCAACGTATATCATTAGGTTCCCAAGTTGCATCGCTCCCAACTTCCATGGAAGAACAAAAAAAGATCTTCACTTTCACTTTTTTTATTGCATGGCTAGGGACCACATGCAATACCTTCACGGACCATCAGTGGTCCACAGACCACCTGTTGAAAACCCCTGATCTAAAACCCTAACACTTAACTTCACTAAAACTATGCCTAACTCACATCCTTTATGGTATACTTATGTCATCCATATGATTAGGTATTGTCACATTGTATTATGCTTGTTATTGTGCTATTGTGCAATTGTATTTTCTGCTTTTTTGCTGTGTATTGTTGTGAAGTGCACAGAGACCCCTTGGGGTGATGTTGCACTATAAATAAAAATTAAACTGAAAATAAACTGAACCAATGGGACAGATACATCTACTACACGTCTGGAAAACCGGACAATCTCTTTAAAGCTACACTTTGATGGCACCGCCCACCAGATGCCCAAAGCCCCGGAAGAATGGGAAGATATCAAAGGAACGGCTGAATGCTGCCTGCAGGGCTCACGTTTTGCTGGCTCAAAAAGAACCCGTGCTTGCACCCATTAAGACAAGTGAACCACTCAGTCTTAACTCATTGACCTGCACATCCCATCCTGGCTGTACGCCCAGACATCCTCTCCAGGTACAGACTGGCACCAACCAAAGGTCTTGGATGTATTGTACAGGTTATGAGGAACATCATTTATGTGAGAGAGACAGATAAGATACTGCATGATCAATAAAACTATAAAGAATATTGTTTTTTTACAGAAGCCATCAGTGATTTGTTTAATTACTGTTATCCAATGTAAAGAATATAATAAGTATGTTTAACTATGGGAGTTTGCAGTTTAAGTCACAATTTCATAGGCAGGGACTGACACTGACAGACGTTTTCCATTTCTTCCATTTACATCTCCGCATGCTAGTGTTTCATGCATGCAGTTGTGATCTTGGTCACAGGCTGGTCACATCAAGTGTGAGATCCATATTGAAGCCATGTCGTCTCTATGTGGATCCCACGAGCCACATCATTTCTTACTTTTACGCTTAAGTGCAGCAAATACACTTCTGTATATCATCACTGTCGGGCAGAAACCAGCTTTCCCCATTTCTAAACTTTAAAAAATAATATCGTAAACTGCCTCCCCCTGGCCAGCCGGCGCGCCTGATGGAGGGGAAAGGAACTGGTTGGAATAACGTGTTCCTTCCACGCGCTACGTCCAAACAGGGAAACTCCCAGGGGCCCTTTCTGAAACCAGTCCCTTGGACTTGAAGTGCTCTCGGGAGGTTCCCTCGTCAGGAAGTGCCCCTCCAGCTGAATCAAGTTCCCTTGATTAGGGTGCTGGGTTTAAAAAACTGTTTGGAGATACACTCGCCCTCCTTGTGAAGAAACAGGAAACAGACACTATTCGTTGCCATGGTTACCATCATGCAATTGTGTTACCTGTTATTTTGTTTGTACAGTTATATTGCATTGCATCGTGTATGTTTGTGTGACATGTGGATTTCATTAATATGGAAAAAGGAAATACAGCATGACTGTCAAAAATGACATATACATCCATGGTGTTTATAAATCATTGTGTTAAAAGTTGTTTTGTTTGTGTGGTTTCATTTATAGTTTTTCACGGTGGGGTAAATATAGAGCCCTTGTGAACATCAGTTGGAGCGTTGTCTATTCTGCATCAGATGAAGATTGTTTAGGAGGAGTTTATTTATTTGTAGTGGTACTTCCATTTGTAGGTCGCGGTTTCCATGCGGACAGAAAGCAGGGCTGCACAAGGCAATCGAGTCTAGATCGGCACAGACTCGCTCTTGAGGGCTTTATAAGCCACTTCCACTCAAGGCTGCTTGGTTTCGGACAACACTTAATATGGAGCAGCCTCGCGTGAACGCGCATATCGAGGGCAAGTGTGTAGGGCGAGTGGCGAGGAGCTGGTTTCAGAAAGGGGGCCTGTCACGTTTAAAGGAGCAACTTGGACACTCAGGCATGAAGGAAGCATGAGTTCAAGTCCGTTGCTCTCCCCATGTCCCCCATATATGGGGACTAGGTTGGTGGAGGGTGTGTAGAGCCCAGGACCACATTAGATGATTGACACAGGGGTGAAAAATGGGTTACAAAATCGTGGGATAAGAAATATATTAAAAAAATAAAATCATTGCTACTGAACACCCTTTACGAGTCACATTGAACTCATTAACTACGTGTCGTGCAAGGTCTCAAAAGGTGAGAACAGCATATTCAGCAGTTCCAAGTCTTTTTCATTAGGCATCTGTGACAAAGGTAATAGGGGTGTTTGCACAGGAAGCCGCTATCAGTCTATACAGTCACTTAGCGGAACATTGCCTTCATAGGAGGATGTTATCTATAAGCTATAAATTGATTTAAAAAAATACGCTCTCTGACTTCCCCCTTTAAATATAATTGTATTTTCTTATCATCTTCATGCACCACTGCTAATTACAGCAGGAACCAATCTCTAATTAGCAGAGTGCTACGCACATGAACTGCATGAACCAAGTTAGATGAAATCTAGTCTGAACCTTTGAACCTACAGTATATCTGAAGCACTTCTAATCATGTGATGAGAGGTGATAGTTCTAAATATACTTTGTAATGCTTTTACACCACAATACCAACTGGGACAAATCCACCTGGGGTCTCTCTCAATTTAAATTCATTAGTCTAGAAGACCAACGTGTGGGTCAGCACTCGGCACCTAGTCTCGCGTAGCCAGACAACTATTCCACAACCTCCGAATGCTATATAGAGTCTGGAACTAAACCTCCCGAAATCAGAGTAAGGAAGCTGCCATTTCCGTTCACGGAAATATATTTTAAAATATCTTTAGAGCTTATTTTCTGCTAAGCAACAAGCTATATATGCTTAGATGATTTATATTAGGATAAATTTGCACGACTGTAAAGACAAAACGGAAGTTGGGAGGAGTCTCCACTTCCGCTTTATATATTAGGCCTACTCATGACAGCTCTTCCGTTGCTAGTCCAGACTGTATGACGAAAGCATTTGGAAAGAGGCAACAGTCTGGTAGCCGAGACTACTCGGCACCGGAACTAACACATTCACTGCAGCTGACATAAATGTACGTCAAGTCTAATCCAACGGTGACGTAAATTTATGTCATGTCTTTTCAGTACAACATAGGAATGCCTCGCAGTTGCTAGGCGATCAATCAAACCGTGAATGAACCGGAAGTGCATTTATCTCGGATTATTTTCCCAGATTTTTTATATATTTGGCCCTGACTTCTTGGTCAACACCAAATTTAGATCCAGTTAAGCTATTAAGAATCACTGGCAAAGACACCATAAGAAACAACATGTATATCCCCAACCCAAGTTGCTGAACAGGAAGTAGAGAAGAATAAACGGTTTCACAATGATGGCTCCAATGAAGAAGCTTAAATTCTTCTTTGGCAATAATTGTTTTCCTTGCCATCCAACACCAGTGCTCTATTTAGCTTTTATCTCTGTTTTCCTGATCTGTGCTGGAAATGGGCCATGCTGTTCCGTGTCAACAACCTGCCGCTAAAAGTAGATAGAGACAGATGGACAGAGAGAGGGTTGATACTACATTTGGCAAATGTAGTTGTTTTCTTCACATCCAACACCAGTGTTCTGTTAAATGCCTTCCCATATGTGACCCACCAGCTTGCATCTCCGGTTATTTCTCAACTCTCTGAAATGCACTATAATCAATGTTAAGAGTGGGCAGACAAAATCATGAGAACTCGAGAACGATGACCCCATTTCACCCATGCTTTCAGACTAGGTTTGTGATTGATGCATATACAATGGTGCAACAAGCTTTTGGTTAATGAGTGGCTCAGAAAGAAACCCTGCAAACAATACACATACCATGCTGTTTTGAGGTACTTTCTCAGAGTATATATTGGACGTTTTACTCCTCTACAATTATTATTTTAAAACCTTCAGTTACCCTATTTGCCCTATTTTATACTTCAGCTATTTGAAAATAGCAATAGCTAGCTCACCTCTAACCTTTTGGGGATTAAAAGAGAGAGATGACGTCATTTTGTAGTGGTACGTTACGTCCGGGTCCAAGTGGCACCAGCTCCCGTCCGCATCCCATTGCAAATGGAATATCTAAACGTGTGAATCTTTTCACAATCATGTTATTTTTCAGAATATTTCAGAAATTAATGAGGATTTAGTTGACGCAATGAAATAAAATGGCGATAGTATTCAGTGTGGGGCAGACGGCCTGTCACAGCCAGATTTGGGAGACCATGTAGCTTCGTTGTTGCAAGGAAAGCGGTAAAATGTGACTTTCGTGGTTGTTTTCGTCTCAGAAATAGTCCGACGGAGGGACACAGTATAACTCTATGGGGACACTATGGGGACACAAAAGTGACACAAAAGTGGGACCCGGAAGTATCTCTTGAGGGGGCGGGCGCTCACGTCACGTCTAAAATACTAGATAGCGTGTGCATCCAAAGGGCTTTTGGTTAAAGAGTAGCTCAGATAGTATAGCATTTGAGTCACATTTATCTTATTTCGATCCCGGGCATCAGCAAGTTACATCAGCAAGTTAACTTATTTTAACCATTATTTTACCAGAAGAACAATGACATATTAGAATAGAATAGAATAGAATAGAATTTGATACATGCACTTCACTTAAGTCACATTCTCACTGGAAGACCACTTCAATCCTCTTGCACTTCACGGCACGTAGAGCCAAACATAGCAACCAGGTCTCTCCATCTGGGTCTGTCTGTTGTGGGCAAGGTGTTGAGCCAAACATAGCAACCAGGTCTCTCCATCTGGGTCTGTCTGTTGTGGGCAAGGTGTTGAGCCAAACATAGCAACCAGGTCTCTCCATCTGGGTCTGTCTGTTGTGGGCAAGGTGTTGAGTGCCAAAGTCACGTTACATGCTTTAAGGTCCTGGGCTAAATGTCTGAATTGTGTGTGTGGGAGCAGAAGGGCATAACTAGATTAATACTTAATACAGTGCCTCAAACTGACACTGACCGTGATGCTGAAACGATACTGACATTGAAATGATACCGACCATGATACTGACACTGACCATGCAATTGAAATTATACGGACGCGGAAATGATACTGACATGATACTGGACTGATATACTGACCTTGATACTAACTACAGACCATGGTACTGACCATGATTCTGACATGATGCTGACCATGATGCTGCTATGATACTGACACAATACTGACCATGGTACCGACATGATACTGATGATGGTGACATGGTACTGACCAAGATGCTAGAGACATAATAGAACTGGCACATCCACTGGACGGTAAGTGTAGGACCAACAGTGGATAAGGCTATATAAAAAATATGTGTCTGCACACTGTAACTTTGTAAAGCTCCCAGTCAAGGCTTTATTATAGATTAACATTGCTTGTCTGACTGTTAGCTGCTCTTTATAGATGAAATGGGGCTGTTGATGTCGTGCAGACGGGTGAAGTGTGAAATCTGTGGCGCCAGGTTTTATGTGGCTCAAATTTGACCGCTGTCAAAATCAGATTAATCCTGTCTGACAGTTTACTGGAAGAATGATCAACTGGTTTGACAGGATTGTGTGTGTGTGTCTGTGTCTGTGTGCGTGCAAATGTGTGTTGGACAGGTCTGTAGGCTTAAGAATGTGTCAATGTCAGTAATGTGTTAAGTTAACATGATATCTCTTTACTCATATTGTAAATGTTTCATACTGTACATGTTAGCACGGGTGACGCTTGTTGTTGCAGTCACAGTTATGATAAATGGTTCTGCAGGGATTAAAGAGACAAGGGAGGTAATGTAAGTGGGCATCCGAGAGAGAGAGTCTGCTCAGAACACGGTGTGTCTGTGCGTGCACGCTTGCCTGAACATGCACGTGTGTACAATTGGAGTCTGCGAATGGATCATGGGGGCTAAATATATTTAAAAGATATAGCCTACCAATGGCAATTTGACCGACATAGTGGAAGGCATTACTATAAAGGGAAATGACCACATCAGACCGCAACAGAGACCAGTAGAAACAGCTGTAGAGGTGAAAGTAAAGGAAAATATATTCATATTTACAGTAGTTATAGAATATTCACATTCATACAGGTTCCACAATGCAAACATAATTATTATTTCTGGTAATCGGTAAGGTTTTTCAATAAATCTCAATAAAGACTTTTTATTTAGTACCAAAATAGGCAGTTAGAGCGGGGATAAATATTATATGTTAATATATACGTAGATCCATCTGTGTGTTCAATAGAGTCTTTGCATCAGTGCTTCACTCTAGCAGACAGTGGCTTGGGCCCCTGGCTTAAGGCCAACATATGCTTCGTCGAAATGTTTTGTGACGTTGCTCAACACTTTTCAGCCAAAGCATAAATAAGCCTTCACTGACATACAGCCAGGGACATACAGAGTCACTAGTTCTGTCATCATCTGACAACCCCACTTTATCTATTCATTCCGGGAAGCCTTTGCTCACAAACATAGAATATTATGTAAAGCTTAGAATCTACTTAAGCCTTCCGAGTCCAGCACTATTTAGCTGAAAGAACCTGTCGTCTGCATGTCGCTGGTCTCCAGTCAGGTTGGAAGAGCTGCCAGGGGAGGGTGGAGACAGGAAGTGGACTGCGGAAGTAGCGAGGGCCCATACAATGTCCGGGTTACCAAAAGCAATCGAGCATGTCAAACTATAAGCTTAATGTGGACAAAGATTGTCTCAATGATGTGAAGAATGTACTTGAATGTGTCATTCATGCTAGCAAGGCAAAAGGTGAGTCTCTCTCCAGTCTGACAGCCGCAACTCCTACACCTATAATGACCCCACAGATGCCTTATTCATTAATTCATTCAACTCTGGCACACCAGCATGATGGACAACCACATTACCAGTTGATATAACTTAAAACGTTGTCGTTGATTCGGACGAGTTTCTGACAGAGAGATGAGAGTAGTGGACCGTGACACATGCCCATAGGAATACTAAGATGCTAGCGACGTTTTTGACACTGTCACACCAAGATGCTTCTAGACAGCTGGCCCTGTTCTGTAAGTGGGACACTATAATATGATGAAGATGATGACAGTGAAGAAGATAATACAGAGCTTCTTGTTGTGCTGGAGAGCTGAAACTAATACCACACTATGAACCTGGAGAGAGATGGAGGAGTGGGATGGAGGGTTAGGGAGGAGGACAGGCGAACATGTTGAAGGAAGGTAGAAGTCTGTGGGATAGAGTCACAGCCCAGCATTTGGGTAACCCATTTTCTTGAATCCGATTCGTATCGTATCGTATATACGGTGTCGCGTGTTGAATAGCCAAGTTCAACGACATACTGTACAAGCCGGCATACAAGCTCACAACGCGTTGCGGATGTGACTGATTTTCGCCGCCACGGCCATGCCGTGCGCCACCGCCATGCCGTGCACCACCGCCGCGCAACGTAGCATGAATTAGGCTTTAAGCTTTGGGGGACCCAGACAGAAAACATGTGGTAGATTCACATCTACCTATCTATAAATGTACCAAGTCTCTGTCTGTCTGTGTGTAATCCACGGAACTCAAATTCGACACACACGTTCCACACCACCACAGGGAGAGCAGTGCCAGGTGTCGAGTCGGTCGGATCCACGTCCAGAACCGCCCCAAAAAGGCCTCTGCCCGGGCTCTGGACAGGGCCCTGCCCAGGGTCCATATATGGAGCTGGCCTGTTCTGACATCGTTCTGACGTCTGCATAGACTCCATATTTATTGGGCATGCCTGACGAAGAACTCCATATATGGGCATGAAAGGGACACAGACATAATATATGTGTGGGGCATGCATTTCCAACTTGCATCGTTCCAACTTCCAAGTAGGCCAGTGCCCAACGCGCACCGCACTAGTCTAGCACTGAACAACTGTAGAGATATCCCGTCTATGTAGGGTTGCCCAAAATGAGGCAGGCAGATCGACAAATATCCTCTGTTCAAGTTGTTTCTGGTTGGTGGAGTCAAAGGATATTCTTCTGGCTGTTTGTATTTTGATGCAGCCTGATTCATTAATCAAGGTTTTATTGAGAATTTCTGCTCGTTACATGACACGGTAACGGGCACGGTATCTGTGCACGGTATCTGTGCTACATTTCCCAACTGCAGTTGTACTATAGCTTTGCTTTGGCTCTCGGTAATTGATGTCTGGGCATCCTGTTGACTTTACCACATACCTATAGCCTACTGACTGTCTGTGGGGGAGGGATGGACAATGACAGAGAGGGGGGGGGGGGGGTGGGAGGGAAGATCTAAAAGGAGTGATGATGCAATGAGAAGAGGAGAGAAATCAAGATTTTTGTCCCAATAACATGCTCTTAAAGCTACAGCGTGCAAAAGTCTGCCTCTTGGTGACATTATTATTGTTACAAACCCATACATGAATGCATTACCCTTCGTTAAAATGACAACAACGACAATAATCATAACAAAGAAACAAAATCAGATAATGGTGCATGTTTCCTCGATTTTGAACCACTACCTTAAACATTAAGGAACTGAGCCGTAGAAAGAATCCACCAATAGGCTGCTTGACAGACATTAGCGCCTCCCATTCCAGGAAGCAGCAGTCCGAGATAGTCCCAGCCTTGTTTGAGCGTGTGTGCTTGTGTAGGTACTTGTGCGTGGGAATGTGTGTGTGAATGTTTGTGTGCGACAGAGAATGTCGTGTAATGTGTGTGTGTGTGTGTGTGTGTGTGTGCACGCAAGCCGCTCAGAGACGCTCCTTGGTGGGAACCCAGATGTAGGGGCCAGACTGCTCCTCAACAATCTGCTTCACCTGTGAATACACCTCCTCCAGAGAGGAGCCCTGGACCATAGCTACATGGAAACACAGACAGACAGACAGACAGACAGACAGACAGACAGACAGACAGACAGACAGACAGACAGACAGACAGACAGACAGACAGACAGACAGACAGACAGACAGACAGACAGACAGACAGACAGACACAGGCAAGAGACAATGAAGAGAGGATATAGACAGGGGAGTGAGAAACAGCAGGGGAGGAAGAGAGAGAGGAAATAGACAGTAAGAAATTGAAAATAAAAAACAGAATATTAAAAAAAAAAAAAAAAGATCACTACCTGGCATTTATAATAATAGTAATTATTCCTAGAGTTAGTGCAACATAATACTTAATTAATAATGATTCAATCTGATCAATGTCATACTATCAATCATTTTAAGATTTAGACGGAGGGGTCAGGATGTGTATTATGTGGACTCTAATGACTGATAGTGACTCCATAGTTTGACTCATCATGGTGGCATTATAGGTTTTAGCGCTGAGTGTGTACCGACCCGATAATTAATTGCTGCAACTTGGGGTTTTATATACATTTCAAAGTTATGCCATAAAAAAAGTAAAATACCTCCACTTTTCCACGAGCTTCACACAGAGCACATTCTCCTACCCTAAGGGACCTGAAATGAGCTTCACACAGAGCACATTCTCCTACCCCAAGGGACCTGAAATGAGCTTCACACAGAGCACATTCTCCTACCCTAAGGGACCTGAAATGAGCTTCACACAGAGCACATTCTCCTACCCTAAGGGACCTGAAATGATTGACGTCCTTTGGGGAGCACATACTGTACGTATGGGGCACACAATTGACAGGTGCACGCAAATCGTGCATGGGGAATTAATCACCTGTTTTCTTGAAGTACCTTCAAATGGATATGAAAATAGAGGACAATAGCTGACCCCAAGTCACAGGAATTCATTATCGGGTGAGTACACACACAGTGCTACAACGTTGAATGCCACCGCGGTGACTCAGTGACACAGGAGGGCATGTGGGTGATGTATGGCTGACTGTATGGATTACATGAAATTAATGTACAATCACAATGCCATGAAGTTGCCCCATCAGTGTTTCTTTCTTTCTTTGTCCTTTTTTTTCTCTCTCTGTTGATACTGCTATGTGTTATGGTTGCACTAAACGTAATTTCATTATGTCTGACAATAAAAATATTATCTTCTCTTATCTTATCTAGGGGTAGGGCCAGGCAGACCATGTTCTGTATGTCACTCGCCTTCTCTCTCCAAGTGTCCTGACTTTCTCTCGCTGACTATCAATAAATGATGTTGCATTCAAATGGTGGACATCTCCTTTTGGAACTGAAAACCTCTTCTTCAGAATATTTGAAGCTTAGAGCTTCAAATGAATATATTCCCTATTCAGTGATTTCACCAAATTCAAATATCCCTTTTTTTGTTTTGTTGTGAAAATCCTCCCTTATATGTTCAGTGTACTGACCATATAAGGAGTTCCTCCCTATCCCCAGTGAACCCCCGGGGTCAAAAACCCATAGGTTTTGGTTTTGGCTAGATGGCCCAGCCTTCATCCAATTGGCCTTGCGCCAATCATGATCGAGCAGGGGCGGGCCTTGGTGTGCGTGCTGTTGGCCTGTTGCATGTCCCCCCACTGTAGTGCGTGCATGTGCACATCTTGTTACTGGGGAAGACCGGGGGATTTTCCAAATCACCCAAATCACTGAATGCTCCTTTAAGAGTCAAGCGACCTGCAACATCATATGCCTTACTACTTCATATCTTGTTTATTTATTTCACTACATTGACACAAATGGACCAAAGATTGTGTGAGATGAAATGCAGTTCCAACTGAGTCTTTTGAATAACTCCCCATCTCAGATATTATCTTTGGCGCCACTCAGTGGACTGTGTGTATACATATGCACTGTAACTTAACCCAACCATTCATTCCTGTTTGTCAGTTTTAGGGCATATAATCCAAAAACGCTGCCATCTGCACTTGCAATCATTTCTACATTTGTGTGCATTTAACTATCAAATTAGAGGCGCGGCAAAGTCTCAATACCGGGCGTGCATGTGTGTGTGTGTGTGTGTGCGCTTGCATGCGAGACTAACCAGTGAAGGAGTCTGTGAACTGTTGCTCCAGTTTGACAGCTCTGTCATAGGTCTTCCTTCCCTGCTCCTCAGAAACACGTTTGTTCATCTCTCTGGAGAGAGAGAGAGAGAGAGATGATGATTTTCGTTACACACAGCAGGGTACTGTACACAGCAATCATTCTCAAGTGATTGTGGGCAAGAGCGGGGTCAACTATTGAGCCGGGGGGTGGGCCACTAGGATACTGCAAGTGGGCCCCTAAATAATTGATTAAAAAAAAGTTTAATGATAATATAACAATATTTCATGATATCGTTTCTTTAAAAAAAAAATTAAATAAGAGCTTAACTAACTATGTTAGTCCTACTGATCCAAGATGGAACACGATTGATTGATTGATCATTAAAATAGTGCGCTCTGAAAATGCCATGATAATTTTTGTGACCAGGGGTCTGATCCAGAACCTTACAGGATGTTGTCAACGCTGCGTGGTTTGATGAAGATAGCGATGGGATGGAGGCCTGCCATCTGGAGACGTTTTATAGCATTCCCTGACACGTCCAGTATGCAGTGTTTTCCCTGCATGGACACACACAGACAAGACATCACACTTTGAATGCGGAAGAAAGAGGACCTTTTAATGCAAATCTAAGGCACGGACATACACAGATGCGTTTCGGCGTCAAGTCTTCTTCAGCGGGATGAAGAAGGCTCAGTGATGGCCCAGGCCGTAGCGTAACGGTCTGGGCACCGGACTGGTGATCCAGTCGCGGTGTGCCGCGGGTTCGACTCCCGGACCCGACACGGCCTTTACCGCATGTCATCCCCCCATCTCTCTCCCGTTTCCTGTCAGCCTACTTTCTATCCCTTAAAAAATCAATAAAGGCGTAAGCCGCAAAAAATATCTTTAAAGAAGGCTCAGTGATGAAGATGCCGAAACATGTCCGCGTACGACGGTGCCTTCAATTTGCATCAACCCATTAAGACCTGAGGCTGATTCTACAAATGCTTTCTACTGTAAATCAGTAGTTCTCACAGTTTCAAGATCTTTCCAAAATGTGGAAAAATAGCAGATATACAAGCACGCGGCGTGGCACGAAGTGGCACGCTGTGAACTTGTACATTTGCTATTAATGCTAAAATCTGAAATTTCTAAAACAGTTCCCGGTTTTAATGAGTTAAAAAAGTCAAAGAGACATTACAAGATTTTCTTTTCACATACTAACTAACAAACCCACTTAGTTAGAAGACTTAGTTAAATTACTGAACTGAAATTGAAAACAAAACTTCAAAGCTAGAAGCTAATAACTAGTATGAGTGTTCCTCCCACCTTGTCAGCGACCTCTTTAACAGACTGTATGCTGGTCCCATACAGGTGACTGTTGTACTGTCCAGCCTCTATGAACTTGTGTTCTTGGATGTCTCCCTCCATGTGCTCCCTGGAGGACATGAAGTGGTAGTCTCTACCATCCACCTCATAGTCCCGCCGTGGCCGCGTTGTATCTACACACACACACACACAGACAATTTACAATTAAAAATGTAGGCATTTAATCCAGAGCGATTTACATTAAGCAAGAACAAAAAGCATGGGAATACATCACATAAAAAGCATTTATCATGAAACATGTGTAAGCTAAGAAAGTAACAGTGGAATATCTATATAATGAAACTATACATATAAACTATACATATATAGTTTATATACTATACTATGCTATACATATTGTGGGGTCTCGCGAGCGACACCCCGCGATGGTAAGTGCGTTGCCAGGGCAACCAGACAAGCTGTCAGACAGAAGACGCCTCGGATCGTAAGACACGCCCTCGGCCGCCTAATAGGGGAGGTCTACGTCCCGAACCTCCTCCTCCACCAGATTGAGCTGATGGACGGACCGCGCCCAAACCAGCAAGCGGCCACACCCGGCGTATAAAAGGAAGACTTAGTAGTCGGTCTGACAGCGGCTGGTTCACACACACAAGCGCTCACGGAGGCACGCACGCACAAACCGTCGGGGGGTAAGCAGACACACACGCTCTCACCAAACACACACACTCCTGTGTATATATCTCTGCATGCCTTAACTGTCACTCTCCCCGTCACAGGCTTTCAGGATCGGGCCAGGGAATGTCCGCGGGACAGAGACCTCGGACGACACGGATGAATGAGTGAATTAGGAACGGGAGTTCCAGGAGTTCACAGTTATCGCGACGCAACAGGGGGGCAGCCCTGCCACAGCGAAGACAACTGGAACCCATACTAAAAGGTCGGATGGAAACCTATTTAATTCCACACAGACTATTCTTCGAGGACTGCCTAGCAAGCAGGCTCTCGTTGTATTGAACGCCGGTGGGCTAAACGGCAGGTGCATGCTCGGAGCTGAACCCGCTATGGGAGAAGATACGCTACAGTAAAGGCTAAATACTGACGACGTCACGAAGCAAGGCTCCGCCGTCATATTATTATTATTCTTATCGTTTCTTATTATAACGAGCCCTCCAGTGTGGAGTCGTGCCGTAAGAAGAAGACTGTATAATCTAAGTTGAAACTAACGGATGTTTCTCACCCTACTCCAGGCGATCGAAGGAATCCTGTGAAGCCAATAATACTGTACGCTAGTGAATGCTACCCAGAGACGGATGTCGAGCGTCTCATTGTGATCTAACTGTCATAATCAACCTTCTTGCTAATAAACAGCGTTTTGAAGTGCTGCAATACCCTGTTCTGCCTGTTCATTTCCCACCAAGACTCCACATTTGGTGGAGAATGTGGGTATAGCAGGTCCTAACCACCGCCTAATATGGACCAAGCAGCAGCCTTAAACGCCCTGGTGAAGAGCAACACGGACCTCCAGACGTGCATGCGGGAGGTACTGCGCAGACTGGACAGAGACGCACCGGCCCCCCGATCACCAGCAGCCGTGCTCACTAAGCAAACACCTGACGACGACATCGAGGCTTTCCTAGAGGTATTCGAACGCTCCGCCACCCGGGAGAGGTGGCCACTGGCCGACTGGGGTGGCATAGTAGCCCCCTACCTGTACGGACCGGCACAGCAAGCATGCCGGGACCTCACCGCCAGAGACGCGCTCGACTACGGAAAGCTAAAAGCCGCCATCCTGTCCAGCCTGGGGTACAGCCTTCCCGCCAGAGCACACAGGTTCCACCAGTGGGAGTTCCGCATGGCACAGCCGGCGCGCACCCAGTTCGCCGACCTGTGCAGACTCACACAGAACTGGCTCACTACAGGAGAAGGCACCCCACTCCTCGACAGGATAGTGATCGACCGCGGCGTGAGAGCCCTGCCCCCCGACGCAAAGAAGATGGCGGTACACGCCTGCCCCGCCACCGTTGAAGAGCTAGTCACCCTGGTAGAGAACTACCAGGTGGGCACCCAGATGTTGCAACCATCTAAAACTGAACCAGCGAAGACCGACAACCGACAAGGACGGGACCGCCGCCGCCAGGCCCAGACGGCTCCCACGCCTAAACCCCGGACGAACCCACCACCAGCCCGCGGCCCACCCAGGCGGTGCTACGTCTGCGGACAGGAGGACCACCTTTCCTGGGCATGTCCGGACCGGGCACGGGACCCCGACGTCTCGATGGCCTCGGCCGCCAGTCTGGTGGGCTCCAGACACTGCCTGCACTCGGGAAGCTCCGCACAGTGCCAGGCAGCCCTACCGGTCCGAGTGAACGGCAGAGACACCCAGGCCCTGGTAGACTCCGGTAGTGTGGTGACACTGGTGAGAGGGGACCTGGTGACCGGCGGTGGACCCGAGACGGTCCCGGTCAGCTGCGTGCATGGCGACCTGCGCCGCTACCCAGTGACCCAAATACACATCCAGACCCCCCGAGGCAGCGTGACGGTACCCGCCGGAGTGGTTCCGGACCTACCCGTCCCCCTCCTGATAGGCACAGACTGCCCGCTCTTCGACAAGTATTGGACCCCGGGCCTCCGCCGTCCCCCGCGGAAGAGGGGAAGAAAACGCCACCCTAGACCAGAGACGGAGAGACACCGCGCCTGCCCCGCCCTCGGAGAACCCGCAGCTGGGCCGGTATCAGCAGCAACAACCGCCGCCCCGGACGAGTCCGGCCCGGAGAAAGGCCACTCCTCAGCAGACGAGACCCCGCCACTCGACGAGGACCCCTTCGTCAGCTTCCCCCAAGTGGACAGACCCCCCACTCGCCTACAAGGGGAGTTCGCCACGGCCCAGTGGACCGACCCGAACCTAGAGGGGGCGCGGAGAAACCTCTCCACTGTCGAGGGGAAGCGGTGTGATGGGGTGAGCGAAATAACCTTCCCTCACTTTCTAGTACGTAATGGTCTACTTTATCGAGCCGTCAAAGATAAAGTAGAGGCTGTAATTGAACAATTACTCGTACCTAGATCCCATGTATTGCGGGTGTTATATTTGGCACACTCACTCAATCAACTAGGCGCTCATTTAGCAGTACAGAAGACGTATGATCGCATATTGGCTCGCTTCTACTGGCCGGGAGTAAAAAGAGCGGTCGAAGATTTCTGTCGGTCATGCGAGGAATGTCAACTCACGTCCCCGCGGGGGGTCGTGCACAGTCCGCTCATTCCCATGCCGATTATCGGTGTCCCTTTCTCGCGTATAGCTATGGACATAGTGGGTCCCCTACCCAAGTCGGCGCGCGGGCACCGATATATCCTAGTTATCCTTGATTATGCCACACGATATCCCGAGGCTATACCCCTGCGGGTCGCCAATGCCAAAACAGTGTCACACGAGCTCATGATGCTCTTTAGTAGAGTAGGCTTAGTAGACGAAATCCTGACGGACCAAGGGACATGTTTCGTCTCACGGGTTATCAAGGCGCTCTATAGCTGGCTGAAAGTGAAACAAATACGCACATCTGCCTACCATCCTCAGACCGATGGGCTGGTAGAACGATTTAATCACACACTGAAGAAAATGCTAAAAAGAGTAGCCGAAGAGGACGGAAAAGATTGGGACCGCCTCATCCCATATGTACTGTTTGCCATAAGAGAAGTACCCCAGGCATCCACAGGCTTCTCCCCGTTCGAGCTCCTGTATGGGAGACAGCCCCGCGGATTGCTAGATATCGCAAAAGAGACATGGGAGAGTCAGCCCTCCCCACTGCGAAATGTCATAGAACATGTAGAAATACTACAGGCGCGCGCGCCAGCCGCATCTGGCCGCTTGTGCGACAACATATGGCAGAGGCACAGGCAGCACAAAGTAGAGTGTACAATAGAGGCGCACAAGTGAGAGAATTCAAGCCTGGGGACCAGGTCCTCGTCCTTGTCCCCACGACAGAATGTAAATTCCTAGCCCGCTGGAAAGGTCCATACGAGATTGTAAAGAAGCTCAGTCCCGTTAATTATCGAGTGGCCCAACCAGGGAGGAGACGGGGCCAGCAGGTATACCATATAAACATTCTGAAAAAGTGGTATCCGCCGGAAACCGTTCCGCTACCTGCTCTGTTGACCCGCCCCCCTCCCCAGACTCCACCCGTTGCTGTAGGAGAAGGCTTGGCCCCGCAACAACAACAGGATATCCGAGAGCTCTTAGACCGGAACAGAGATGTTTTCTCCGAGCTACCCGGCCGTACCTCGGTAGTAAAACACGACATCGATACGACCCCGGGTAAGGTAGTCAGGCTACGGCCGTATAGGATCCCGGAAACTCGTAGGCGGGCCATACAGGAGGAAGTGAAGAAAATGCTCGAGCTAGACGTCATAGAAGAGTCACACAGCCCCTGGTCGAGCCCCATAGTTATCGTTCCCAAGCCAGATGGGAGCCTACGTTTCTGTAACGATTTTAGGAAATTAAATGAGATATCGCAGTTTGACGCCTACCCCATGGCTCGCGTAGACGAGCTAATTGAACGGCTGGGCCCCGCTAGACACATTAGTACATTAGACCTGACGAAAGGGTATTGGCAAGTTGGCCTAACCGAGCGAGCCAAACCAAAAACAGCATTTACCACCCCAGATGGGCTGTTTCAATATAAAGTCATGCCCTTCGGTGTACACGGAGCTCCGGCGACCTTCCAACGATTAATGGACAAAGTCCTGAGACCCCATAGCGCCTATGCGGCGGCATATTTGGACGACGTGATCATCCATAGCGCCACCTGGCGGCAGCACCTAGAAAGGCTAGATGCCGTGCTCAACGCCCTACGCCAGGCGGGCTTAGCCGTTAACGCCAAGAAGAGTCGTATAGCCTGGACCGAAACAGACTATTTAGGCTATACAATTGGACGCGGCTGCATTAAGCCACAAGAGAAAAAAATAGAGAGAATACAGAACTGGCCACGGCCCGCCACCAAAAAACAAGTGAAGTCTTTCCTCGGCCTAGTGTCGTACTATCAAAAATTTGTAAAAGACTTTGCTGCCACCGCCAGCCCGTTACACGATCTCACAAAAAAAAGTCTACCACACCACGTAAAATGGACCGAGGGAACAGAGCGCGCATTTCAAGCGTTGAAAGATGCCCTCTGTGGAAGCCCAGTCCTGATTACACCTGACTTTAATGCCCCTTTCGTCCTCCACACAGACGCGTCTAACACAGGAATCGGTGCTGTCCTGGCCCAGACGCTAGAGGGAGACGAACACCCAGTCACGTTCATAAGTAGAAAGTTGCTCAAACACGAGAGGAACTACTCGACAGTCGAGAAAGAGTGCCTCGCAGTGAAGTGGGCAATCCACCACCTACGGTACTACCTGTGGGGCCGAAGGTTCACCTTAGTAACCGACCACGCGCCCCTCAAGTGGATGTCCACAAACAAAGATCGGAACGAGCGGGTCACCCGTTGGTTCCTAGAACTACAGAACTACACGTTCACGGTAGAACACAGACCCGGTAAAGACATACGCCATGCAGATGCGATGTCCAGGATGTATGAAGAAGAGGAAGAAAATAAAGCCCCTCGCCTCAGCGAGGATCTTAGGGGGGGAGTGTGTGGGGTCTCGCGAGCGACACCCCGCGATGGTAAGTGCGTTGCCAGGGCAACCAGACAAGCTGTCAGACAGAAGACGCCTCGGATCGTAAGACACGCCCTCGGCCGCCTAATAGGGGAGGTCTACGTCCCGAACCTCCTCCTCCACCAGATTGAGCTGATGGACGGACCGCGCCCAAACCAGCAAGCGGCCACACCCGGCGTATAAAAGGAAGACTTAGTAGTCGGTCTGACAGCGGCTGGTTCACACACACAAGCGCTCACGGAGGCACGCACGCACAAACCGTCGGGGGGTAAGCAGACACACACGCTCTCACCAAACACACACACTCCTGTGTATATATCTCTGCATGCCTTAACTGTCACTCTCCCCGTCACAGGCTTTCAGGATCGGGCCAGGGAATGTCCGCGGGACAGAGACCTCGGACGACACGGATGAATGAGTGAATTAGGAACGGGAGTTCCAGGAGTTCACAGTTATCGCGACGCAACAGGGGGGCAGCCCTGCCACAGCGAAGACAACTGGAACCCATACTAAAAGGTCGGAAGGAAACCTATTTAATTCCACACAGACTATTCTTCGAGGACTGCCTAGCAAGCAGGCTCTCGTTGTATTGAACGCCGGTGGGCTAAACGGCAGGTGCACGCTCGGAGCTGAACCCGCTATGGGAGAAGATACGCTACAGTAAAGGCTAAATACTGACGACGTCACGAAGCAAGGCTCCGCCGTCATATTATTATTATTCTTATCGTTTCTTATTATAACGAGCCCTCCAGTGTGGAGTCGTGCCGTAAGAAGAAGACTGTATAATCTAAGTTGAAACTAACGGATGTTTCTCACCCTACTCCAGGCGATCGAAGGAATCCTGTGAAGCCAATAATACTGTACGCTAGTGAATGCTACCCAGAGACGGATGTCGAGCGTCTCATTGTGATCTAACTGTCATAATCAACCTTCTTGCTAATAAACAGCGTTTTGAAGTGCTGCAATACCCTGTTCTGCCTGTTCATTTCCCACCAAGACTCCACATTTGGTGGAGAATGTGGGTATAGCAGGTCCTAACCACCGCCTAATATGGACCAAGCAGCAGCCTTAAACGCGCTGGTGAAGAGCAACACGGACCTCCAGACGTGCATGCGGGAGGTACTGCGCAGACTGGACAGAGACGCACCGGCCCCCCGATCACCAGCAGCCGTGCTCACTAAGCAAACACCTGACGACGACATCGAGGCTTTCCTAGAGGTATTCGAACGCTCCGCCACCCGGGAGAGGTGGCCACTGGCCGACTGGGGTGGCATAGTAGCCCCCTACCTGTACGGACCGGCACAGCAAGCATGCCGGGACCTCACCGCCAGAGACGCGCTCGACTACGGAAAGCTAAAAGCCGCCATCCTGTCCAGCCTGGGGTACAGCCTTCCCGCCAGAGCACACAGGTTCCACCAGTGGGAGTTCCGCATGGCACAGCCGGCGCGCACCCAGTTCGCCGACCTGTGCAGACTCACACAGAACTGGCTCACTACAGGAGAAGGCACCCCACTCCTCGACAGGATAGTGATCGACCGCGGCGTGAGAGCCCTGCCCCCCGACGCAAAGAAGATGGCGGTACACGCCTGCCCCGCCACCGTTGAAGAGCTAGTCACCCTGGTAGAGAACTACCAGGTGGGCACCCAGATGTTGCAACCATCTAAAACTGAACCAGCGAAGACCGACAACCGACAAGGACGGGACCGCCGCCGCCAGGCCCAGACGGCTCCCACGCCTAAACCCCGGACGAACCCACCACCAGCCCGCGGCCCACCCAGGCGGTGCTACGTCTGCGGACAGGAGGACCACCTTTCCTGGGCATGTCCGGACCGGGCACGGGACCCCGACGTCTCGATGGCCTCGGCCGCCAGTCTGGTGGGCTCCAGACACTGCCTGCACTCGGGAAGCTCCGCACAGTGCCAGGCAGCCCTACCGGTCCGAGTGAACGGCAGAGACACCCAGGCCCTGGTAGACTCCGGTAGTGTGGTGACACTGGTGAGAGGGGACCTGGTGACCGGCGGTGGACCCGAGACGGTCCCGGTCAGCTGCGTGCATGGCGACCTGCGCCGCTACCCAGTGACCCAAATACACATCCAGACCCCCCGAGGCAGCGTGACGGTACCCGCCGGAATGGTTCCGGACCTACCCGTCCCCCTCCTGATAGGCACAGACTGCCCGCTCTTCGACAAGTATTGGACCCCGGGCCTCCGCCGTCCCCCGCGGAAGAGGGGAAGAAAACGCCACCCTAGACCAGAGACGGAGAGACACCGCGCCTGCCCCGCCCTCGGAGAACCCGCAGCTGGGCCGGTATCAGCAGCAACAACCGCCGCCCCGGACGAGTCCGGCCCGGAGAAAGGCCACTCCTCAGCAGACGAGACCCCGCCACTCGACGAGGACCCCTTCGTCAGCTTCCCCCAAGTGGACAGACCCCCCACTCGCCTACAAGGGGAGTTCGCCACGGCCCAGTGGACCGACCCGAACCTAGAGGGGGCGCGGAGAAACCTCTCCACTGTCGAGGGGAAGCGGTGTGATGGGGTGAGCGAAATAACCTTCCCTCACTTTCTAGTACGTAATGGTCTACTTTATCGAGCCGTCAAAGATAAAGTAGAGGCTGTAATTGAACAATTACTCGTACCTAGATCCCATGTATTGCGGGTGTTATATTTGGCACACTCACATCAACTAGGCGCTCATTTAGCAGTACAGAAGACGTATGATCGCATATTGGCTCGCTTCTACTGGCCGGGAGTAAAAAGAGCGGTCGAAGATTTCTGTCGGTCATGCGAGGAATGTCAACTCACGTCCCCGCGGGGGGTCGTGCACAGTCCGCTCATTCCCATGCCGATTATCGGTGTCCCTTTCTCGCGTATAGCTATGGACATAGTGGGTCCCCTACCCAAGTCGGCGCGCGGGCACCGATATATCCTAGTTATCCTTGATTATGCCACACGATATCCCGAGGCTATACCCCTGCGGGTCGCCAATGCCAAAACAGTGTCACACGAGCTCATGATGCTCTTTAGTAGAGTAGGCTTAGTAGACGAAATCCTGACGGACCAAGGGACATGTTTCGTCTCACGGGTTATCAAGGCGCTCTATAGCTGGCTGAAAGTGAAACAAATACGCACATCTGCCTACCATCCTCAGACCGATGGGCTGGTAGAACGATTTAATCACACACTGAAGAAAATGCTAAAAAGAGTAGCCGAAGAGGACGGAAAAGATTGGGACCGCCTCATCCCATATGTACTGTTTGCCATAAGAGAAGTACCCCAGGCATCCACAGGCTTCTCCCCGTTCGAGCTCCTGTATGGGAGACAGCCCCGCGGATTGCTAGATATCGCAAAAGAGACATGGGAGAGTCAGCCCTCCCCACTGCGAAATGTCATAGAACATGTAGAAATACTACAGGCGCGCGCGCCAGCCGCATCTGGCCGCTTGTGCGACAACATATGGCAGAGGCACAGGCAGCACAAAGTAGAGTGTACAATAGAGGCGCACAAGTGAGAGAATTCAAGCCTGGGGACCAGGTCCTCGTCCTTGTCCCCACGACAGAATGTAAATTCCTAGCCCGCTGGAAAGGTCCATACGAGATTGTAAAGAAGCTCAGTCCCGTTAATTATCGAGTGGCCCAACCAGGGAGGAGACGGGGCCAGCAGGTATACCATATAAACATTCTGAAAAAGTGGTATCCGCCGGAAACCGTTCCGCTACCTGCTCTGTTGACCCGCCCCCCTCCCCAGACTCCACCCGTTGCTGTAGGAGAAGGCTTGGCCCCGCAACAACAACAGGATATCCGAGAGCTCTTAGACCGGAACAGAGATGTTTTCTCCGAGCTACCCGGCCGTACCTCGGTAGTAAAACACGACATCGATACGACCCCGGGTAAGGTAGTCAGGCTACGGCCGTATAGGATCCCGGAAACTCGTAGGCGGGCCATACAGGAGGAAGTGAAGAAAATGCTCGAGCTAGACGTCATAGAAGAGTCACACAGCCCCTGGTCGAGCCCCATAGTTATCGTTCCCAAGCCAGATGGGAGCCTACGTTTCTGTAACGATTTTAGGAAATTAAATGAGATATCGCAGTTTGACGCCTACCCCATGGCTCGCGTAGACGAGCTAATTGAACGGCTGGGCCCCGCTAGACACATTAGTACATTAGACCTGACGAAAGGGTATTGGCAAGTTGGCCTAACCGAGCGAGCCAAACCAAAAACAGCATTTACCACCCCAGATGGGCTGTTTCAATATAAAGTCATGCCCTTCGGTGTACACGGAGCTCCGGCGACCTTCCAACGATTAATGGACAAAGTCCTGAGACCCCATAGCGCCTATGCGGCGGCATATTTGGACGACGTGATCATCCATAGCGCCACCTGGCGGCAGCACCTAGAAAGGCTAGATGCCGTGCTCAACGCCCTACGCCAGGCGGGCTTAGCCGTTAACGCCAAGAAGAGTCGTATAGCCTGGACCGAAACAGACTATTTAGGCTATACAATTGGACGCGGCTGCATTAAGCCACAAGAGAAAAAAATAGAGAGAATACAGAACTGGCCACGGCCCGCCACCAAAAAACAAGTGAAGTCTTTCCTCGGCCTAGTGTCGTACTATCAAAAATTTGTAAAAGACTTTGCTGCCACCGCCAGCCCGTTACACGATCTCACAAAAAAAAGTCTACCACACCACGTAAAATGGACCGAGGGAACAGAGCGCGCATTTCAAGCGTTGAAAGATGCCCTCTGTGGAAGCCCAGTCCTGATTACACCTGACTTTAATGCCCCTTTCGTCCTCCACACAGACGCGTCTAACACAGGAATCGGTGCTGTCCTGGCCCAGACGCTAGAGGGAGACGAACACCCAGTCACGTTCATAAGTAGAAAGTTGCTCAAACACGAGAGGAACTACTCGACAGTCGAGAAAGAGTGCCTCGCAGTGAAGTGGGCAATCCACCACCTACGGTACTACCTGTGGGGCCGAAGGTTCACCTTAGTAACCGACCACGCGCCCCTCAAGTGGATGTCCACAAACAAAGATCGGAACGAGCGGGTCACCCGTTGGTTCCTAGAACTACAGAACTACACGTTCACGGTAGAACACAGACCCGGTAAAGACATACGCCATGCAGATGCGATGTCCAGGATGTATGAAGAAGAGGAAGAAAATAAAGCCCCTCGCCTCAGCGAGGATCTTAGGGGGGGAGTGTGTGGGGTCTCGCGAGCGACACCCCGCGATGGTAAGTGCGTTGCCAGGGCAACCAGACAAGCTGTCAGACAGAAGACGCCTCGGATCGTAAGACACGCCCTCGGCCGCCTAATAGGGGAGGTCTACGTCCCGAACCTCCTCCTCCACCAGATTGAGCTGATGGACGGACCGCGCCCAAACCAGCAAGCGGCCACACCCGGCGTATAAAAGGAAGACTTAGTAGTCGGTCTGACAGCGGCTGGTTCACACACACAAGCGCTCACGGAGGCACGCACGCACAAACCGTCGGGGGGTAAGCAGACACACACGCTCTCACCAAACACACACACTCCTGTGTATATATCTCTGCATGCCTTAACTGTCACTCTCCCCGTCACAGGCTTTCAGGATCGGGCCAGGGAATGTCCGCGGGACAGAGACCTCGGACGACACGGATGAATGAGTGAATTAGGAACGGGAGTTCCAGGAGTTCACAGTTATCGCGACGCAACAGGGGGGCAGCCCTGCCACAGCGAAGACAACTGGAACCCATACTAAAAGGTCGGAAGGAAACCTATTTAATTCCACACAGACTATTCTTCGAGGACTGCCTAGCAAGCAGGCTCTCGTTGTATTGAACGCCGGTGGGCTAAACGGCAGGTGCACGCTCGGAGCTGAACCCGCTATGGGAGAAGATACGCTACAGTAAAGGCTAAATACTGACGACGTCACGAAGCAAGGCTCCGCCGTCATATTATCATTATTCTTATCGTTTCTTATTATAACGAGCCCTCCAGTGTGGAGTCGTGCCGTAAGAAGAAGA
>NC_139701.1:34265719-34325719 GCF_964188405.1 Protomyctophum parallelum
GCTCTTTTGTGTCTTTTGAAATAGATATATATTTTTTAAATAATCGGTTAAATTGATAATAGTTAACCTCAAATGGAGTTTATGTGGAAATCTTTGGTTAAACACCAAATGCTGTGGTTTTTTGAACAGTGAGTCGGTTGTCAGGTTGCAACTCACCTCTTTGTCCCCAGACCTGGTCACTCTCACCGTCTTTAACCTTGCCCGCTCTTTCTTCTCTGCCCTGAGAGGCCGCAAAGACAGAAAGAAAAGGGGAAAAATGAGAGAAATGGCAGGGTAGATGGCGAAAACATAAACGGAAAATAAAAATAAAGAGTGAGAGAAGCTGAGAGGGACAAGGTCAGATGACATTGCACCGCTAGCTAGGAGATGAAATATTACAGTGGAAAGGTGCGCTCAGTTGAGCACAACTCTCAGCCACAAGGCACACAAGCCCTTATAGCCTTGTATGTAGTGACATTTCTACCTGTAGCCACGAGAGTAGCGTGGCATGTGATTACCTGTTGTGCATCGTCTGGAAAATAAGTTTGTGTTTAAAAACTCGTGAAAAATTGTATCGTGAACCTAATCGGACCTATTGTGATTTAAATCGGAAGTATGGTGAGTTGAGTGAATCGTTAGATGCCTAATCACGAGTCAATCAAAATCCACTTTTATACAGAGATCCATAATGACATGAAGAAGAGCTGTGATTAATCCGGGCTTGGCTTCTTTTTTTCTTTACACATAATCAAACAAAGTCGCTTTTACAACACTTAACTTGACTCAGGTCCACACACACCGGCCCTGGCTCTCATCATTACGTTTAACGTTGATTTTGTTGTTTGATAACGGTTAAAGATTAACTTTAAACTTCTGTGCCATTAAAGACTTGAATGTTCTCCCTGAGACTGGGGAGATCAAAAAAAGATCAAAATCGATTTATAACCAATAATGAGAAATTCTTCTGTAGACTCTCTTTGTATCTACATGCTACACTACAGCATCCATTCCTATCAGTTTATCTCTCCCCCTCTCTCTATATTATATCCTCCAAAACATACATCATTCACTCTTTCCAATTGTCATCTTTCCATACCTCCTCTCATTCTAACATGTCCCCTTCCTTGTCTTTCCATTGGTTTCTCACCCCCCGCCTCTCTATTTTCCAGGGCTCTAATACGTCACTGTTGCTCTCTCTCATCTCTCATCTTTCCCTGCCACCTCTTCACCTCTTTCAGCCCTGTCAGTAAACCGACAGCACTGTCAGTATGTCAGTATGACAAGTCACCTCCTCCTCCTCCTCCTCCTCGCAGCCCTGAGACCTATTATCATCTGTCTGTCACCTCGTCTGCTTGACGGGGTGAGAAGTTGGAAGTTAACGGGAAGAGGGAGGGAGGAGATGGAGTGAGTGAGAGAGGAGGCGACGTGTCCCCGCCGTCCTAACAGGCTGGCCCGTAAACAAGATTAATTCTTCACCGCTTCGCTGATTAATTCACTGATTAATTCTTCCGCAGATGACTGCTCAGTGTGAGACGCGCGGCAGTCCACAGAGTGCATAAATACATTAGGAATATCAGGGCTGGGTTCTCTTTGTAGGAAATTATGTAACAATGAGCTGAGATACACTGGTGTCCAGGTGTGCCGTGGAATTTTGTGATGAGCATACACTACATTGCAATATATTAGAAAAAGTTTTCTCGCTCGGGGCGCTGTGGGTGCTGGCGGCGTGTTTCCTCCTCCGCGTCATCAGTGCCCATACCCGAAGGCGGGGTTGGCGAAAGGGCCTTTCTGTGTGGAGTTTGCATGTTCTCCCCGTGTCCCCTAGGGTAGGTACCCTCACAAAAACATGCAATAATCCTGGTCTCTAAACTGCCTCACCCTGGCCAGCCGGGACGCCTGATCGAGGGGAAAGGAACTGGTTGGAATAACGTGCTCCTTCCACACGCTACGTCCAACCAGGGAAACTCCCCCCTGTCAGGTGAAAAGGAGCAACTTGGACACTCAAGCATGAAGGAAGCATGAGTTAAGTCCGTTCCTCTCCCTAGGTTGGCGGAGGGTGTGTAGAGCCCAGGATCACATCACAGGATGATTGACACAGGGGTGAAAAATGGGTTACAAAATCGTGGGACAAAAAATATAAATTATAAGAAAAAGTTGTTTTTTTATTTACTTTATCATCAGTACTTGGTCTGCACTCATTTCCCAATGCATACTGGATGTATATTTTAACCACCCTCAGCCTGACGCCCCTATGTTGGGCATGCCGCAGATGAAATTTGTAAAAAGAGGCTATTTTGAGTGAATACTAAGCATTATCATCTAGTAATCTCTCCATGTACATCCACTATAAAAGCAGATGTACTGCACAGTACATGAAGAGGCAGGGACCGTATTAGGGGTCCATATAATCTTTTGGTACTGCAGCAGGGCATATTAAGTTAAACCATTACCAAATGTAATAACCTTATAGTAATTGTGTTAAGCAGTTGAAATCACATTATCACATCTCCACGGCAACATGACTACAAGACAAAATAAAATCAATACATATATAAAATAATACAATAATATAGGGGAAATGGAATTAGACAGAGGAACAGATATAAAAACCGTAGTGAACTCTGACCTCCTGCGGCTGGGTATGAGCCCGGCCTCGGCGTGGTGTGGAGGCGGGGGGCTGAGATGGCGGGCGGACCACCACTCCTCTTCACCAGCACTGCTCACGTGGAGGATGTCCCCGAAACGGAACACCAAGGCCTGGCCGGGGGCGCCGGAGTCCGACGGACTGACGTCATAGTCAAACAATGCTCTGCAGACGGACAGACAGACACACACACACACACACACACACACACACACACACACAGATGGTACAGTATTATAGATTTATGTATTTGTTTTGAAATTTCACTAAATATACTCTCTTGAGTTGCAGCAACTCATTTTCAAGGGGGTCCATAGGGTACAACACACAGCATACAACAAAACAATACAGCAACAAAACAAACTACAAATACAGACATACCCCATCACAAACCCACCACAAACCCACTACATCAGTATAGTCGTAACCCCAGAGTTTCATTGAAATTAAAAAATAATAATTAAATATACAAGGTTAATACAAGAAATAAGACATTCAATGAAAGTATGATGACAATAAGATAGTCTCAAAACAACACAAAAGAGCATTCAGAAACGAGAAAAGCTAGATATAACATGAACTATTCTTGAAAGCATCAAGGGGACATCTAGGGACAACACACACCCGTTATACAGCCAATACCATCTTTTACCATCAGGGCGACGGTATATGGTACCTTCCCTGCAGGCTAGGGCCTCAAGATCGTTTGTTCCCATAAGTATAGGACTTATGAACAAACAGGCCCCATCTCAGTTCCGTGCATAAAGTGTGATGTGATGCCTCTTGGAACTATGACTGGTGGCCTTCTGTTGGCACTGTTTCTTTATTGTCTATGTACTGTGTGATCTGTTTGTTTGCATGTTTTATGTATATCCTGATGACTGCTGTGCACAAAACAAATTTCCGAAAGGACAAATAAAGTATCTATCTATCTATCAAAGGAAGTAATTGATATAAGAGACAAGGGCAGGACGTTCCAGTCTGCTGGTGCTTTGAACTTAAAAGCACGCCTACCTACTGTATCTCTCTAGATATTCTGGGAACAATAAAATAAAGATGTTGAGTATGTCTTAGAGAATAAGCAGATGAGAATCGGTTCAAAAACAGTTTTAAGTATGGGGGGCGGCCCACCATGGACAGCTCTCGAACCTTTGAAAATCCTGTTATAATGGAGGCTCAACGGAGCTGGATTTTAAAATCCCATAGCCGGTGGGGACGGAGGCTCTGCATATTAACCGGAGCAATGCTAAAAGGTAAACAAACGGCCCAGGCCGTAGCGTAACGGTCTGGGCACCGGACTGGTAATCCAGTCGCAGTGTGCCGCGGGTTCGACTCCCGGACCCGACACGGCCTTTACTGCATGTCATCCCCCCATCTCTCTCCCGTTTCCTGTCAGCCTACTGTCTGTCCCTTCAAAAATCAATAAAAGGCGTAAGCCGCAAAAAAATATCTTAAAAAAAAAAAAAAAGGTAAACAAACGGTTGGCGCTTTCATATAAGTATACGGTTGTCTACGAACATAAGCGTAGATAGCACCAGTAGGTACCGTTAGCCTAGCTACGTTTATTATTACGGGTGTGTGTGTGTGTGTGTGTGTGTGTGTGTGTGTGTGTGTGTGTGTGTGTGTGTGTGTGTGTGTGTGTGTGTGTGTGCGTGTGCGTGCATGCATGCGTGCACACATCTGCACGTGTGGATTGTGCACACATTTGTTTGAGGTAATCTGTCTACATGACCACAGACTTCCTAACCAGTCCACAGGGGAAATACCTGGGAAAGTAGGCCAGTGTGTGTGTGTGTGTGTGTGTGTGTGTGTGTGTGTGTGTGAGTGTGCAGAGAAAGAGGGATAGAGACAGAGAAAGAGAGAGCAAAGAGGGGGGTGGGTGGAGAGAGAGAGAGGAACTAGAGCTGAAGTAACTGGCGTCCCCTAAAGTCCCAACAGCCTTCATCAATAAAACAGGCAGAAGAAGAAATACATAGAGAGGGAGGAGAGACACAAAGGCCTGGAACACTTTCCCTTATGCCGGTCTAGCTTCCATATGCTGGATTACCTTCCCGCATGCAGATTACGTTCCTACTTCCTTAATCGCATTTACCTTGCGCGGTTTTTAGCTGATGTGGGTTCACCTACACTACAGTATGTGTAACTATGCAGATTTTCACCTTTCTTTGTTGCACAAACTGGTCTAGTGAACTGCACCTGCTGCTACGTTTTTAACCCACCCCTAATGGCCCGCTATGTACTGTATGTATACATCTGCATATGATGCTAATGTTCTAAACATCAAGTACATATCTGCTATTGCATATTATGCTGTTTAGATTATTTAGAAATAAAGACTTTCTCCCACGTCTTTACACCTGTAAACCTCTGCGGTGACCATATAAAGCTGATTCTGAAAGAGAGACATGCAGAAATGCGCATCCAGACAGAGGGAGAGATGTTTCAAAGTACTGGGAGAGAGAGAGAGAGAGAGAGAGAGAGAGAGAGAGAGAGAGAGAGAGAGAGAGAGAGAGAGAGACAAAGAATATAGAGAGTTGGACATACTGAAAGGTATACAGGGACCAGGGAATGGCACATACTGCACAGTTAGTAAACCAGGAGAGGCATACTGTCCAGGTGTACCTTGGGATTTGGGGCGAGAGGGTGAGAATTGTGTGGTGAACAGGCAAAAATTGCCACCAGGCTCTGAAAAGACGGTCACCACGGATGACCATCACTGCTGAAGGAATTCATTGCGTCAAATGTGGGAGAAATGTGGCTGAAAAATACGGCTGAGGAGAATAATCCTGGTGCAAAGAAACCAATTACCAAAACAAAAGTGTGGAAAACCTATGACGGTTCACACCAGCACCTGCTGGCTGGCAGGTGCTGCCAGCCAGCAGCAACTGCCATGTTTTCCATATTTCCAGCCAACTCCCACCCCATACTGTCAGGTAACAATGACAAATGGCCAGGTTCTAATCTATGTTCATCACATAGTCAGCATAGTCATTTGGTGCCCTGGGTGAGGGGAATCTGCTCTGTACGAGTTCATCCACCAGTCAAGCCTGCTAACAGACATGTCGAAATAATCTCATTACCCCAAATCATTGAATATAGAGTTAGGAGTTTGAATGAATGAAGAATTATGTTCACAATGTAATTTAGATATAGATGTGAGGGGACTTCGTTTAACTCATTAACCTTTTTTGAATACTTAATTTAAAAAAATAAAAAAGGAGCTCTCTCACACTTATGCCAGTGTGCCAGTGATCACCCTCCCCTGTGCCAATGTTGGCACCTGTGACTAAGGTTGCCTGCCCCTCTTGTTAAAATGATGCACAGGTAAAACATGGATGTTTTGGACAAATTACAATTATATCCTGCTTTACAGAGACATGAGAGAGACCTACAGAGGGTGTGTGTGTGTGTGTGTGTGTGTGTGTGTGTGTGTGTGTGTGTGCGTGCGTGCATGCGTGCGTGCGTGCGTGCGTGCGTGCGTGCGTGCGTGCGTGCGTGCATACGTGGGAGCTGCTACTTACAAGGAGCTGTGCACTAACTGGCTGCCTGTGTGTTTATAGGTTTGCAGTCACACAGTGAAGACACCAGATCATTGTGGGGAAGCTTGGGTGGTGGATGCCATTAAGAGCCAACATTTACAGAAATAAACTGACTGGCAAACAACTAGCAGAGTGGGAGGAAAGTGCAACAATAACCTGAGCTATGGTGTACAAACACATAATGAGCAGCCTTGTCAGCAGTGGTGGAAAGTTACTAATCACATTTACTTAAATACTGTACTTAACTATCAAAATTTTACTTTTTTGTACTTATTTATTTATATTGTATTTCCGATTTCCAATACTTTTACTTCTACTCCTACTACATCTCGTATCCAAATATTGCACTTTTAATCCACTACATTTATTTGAAACGTATAGTTACTATAGTTACTTTGTAGATTTAGATTATTATTACAAAACATTAACCACGTCAGCCCTATATACATCTAATAGCAGATCTACAAGCTCACACTGATGTGACACATTGTGAGCTTGTAGATCTGCTATATTCAAAAGATTTGACGACTTGAAATGGGACATTCTGAGCACTTTTTGTGCAGAATTTTGAATTCTGTACTTTTATTTGTAAGGTAATTTTATTTATAGAGCGCCTTTCAAAACAACCGTTACAAGGTGCTGTAGAGTATTTCTACATTGCAGTATTGACACTTTTACTTGAGTAAAACATTTGAGAATTGTTCTACCACTGCTTGTCAGCCCTTCCTATTATAAACCAGGATTATACAGCAGGTTGTCAGCAGGAGGCTGTCATAGTGTCATATTGTGAACCTAGTTAAGCCAGGTTTATACTGTTAAAGAACAAATTAAATTGCTTTTCACAACCATATTATGACATACAGTAATGAAACAGGGGCTGAGTGCTTCTAAGCCAATCACAGCGAAGGGGGCGGGTCGTTCAATGACTGAATCAGTGGATGTAGCAGGATTTTGGCCAAAGTATACAGCTCAAGGAAATTATGTTGACGCTTTACAAATCTGTTTACATTCTTCGTGAATGAAACAAGTGTTGTGATTGGTCGAAAAATATCGTATCTGGGGGAAATACATCTGACGGATGTTCTGGCCCGAAACTTCCGCCGATACACTCTCTGCCTTAGGCTTTTCTTTTCGCAAGATGAGTAAGGCTGGTAGGGGGTAGGGATTGGGTAGGGTATGTCGTATCCCCTGGTAGGGGGTAGGGATTGGGTAGGGTATGTCGTATCCCCTGGTAGGGGGTAGGGATTGGGTAGGGTATGTCGTATCCCCTGGTAGGGGGTAGGGATTGGGTTGGGTATGTCGTATCCCCTGGTAGGGGGTAGGGATTGGGTTGGGTATGTCATATCCATATCATATCATATTAAAGTACAAATATATCAAAAAGTGATTAGTTACTTTCCACCACAGCTGCTCAAGGCTGCTCATTATGTGTTTTACACCATAGCTCAGGTTATTGTTGCACTTTTCTCCCACTCTGCTAGTTGATTGGCCAGTTTAGTTTATTTCTGTAAATGCTGGATCTTAATGGCATCCGCCACCCAAGCTTCTCCACAATGATCTTGTGTCTTCTAAAGTATAACGCAGTTAAACAAACATTACACACTGCATTCATGTCTCGTAACATATAGTGGCAGTTATGGGTGCACCCATGTGGAAATTCTTGGCAGATACCGATGTTAAAAAAAATAATCTAGTATTGTATACCGTATTTTTCCAAATAGTAGCTCGGGCTGTTAATATGCTAAATTGATTTGGACCCCGGGCGTTTATAAGGAACTAGGCTGCTATTTGCAGTAGGCCGTTATTTATTTTTGCACCGGTCTGCACCGGGCCATTATTTGGTTACAGTTCCTGTCGAGCATGTTATTTTAAAGGTTGTACACATCAGTGAAATTAACCGCTGGGAAAGGCCTAACAAGCCACCACAGGCTGCATGCTTACCCTACCATCTCTCTCCTTTCTCATGTGGACCTCTTTGATAAAGGCATATAAAACATGACTTATACACCCAATGAAAATATACACAGAGTATGGCACAAGTTAAATCTAAATTTTTTGCACAACGGGCCATTGTGCTGAGGACTGTGGTGGCGGTGTTTTACCTATACTTGTGAGTATAGGTAACGCACCACCCAACGCCCAGTATTGTATTTGTTATTTGGCCCAAAATGATTTATATATATATAATCCGTTAATCATACAATCAAAGACCGTTGATCGTTACCTGGCGTTCATTACCTCAGGGGGTATTCACTATAGCGCTCACACTGTCACTAACTTGATTATAGTTTGGTAAAGTGAAAAAAAATGAAAAAAAAGTTCTCCTGTCTTGAGTTGAAACGGTGCCCGTGCCTGTGTGTGAGCCTGTGAGGGGAGGGGGGAGGAGGGGGTGCGAGGAGGAGGAATATCCCTGCACTCAGTGCACTGGGCAACACGCAGCCGCTCTATACATCTCCGTACAAGGGTGTATTACCGGATTTGCCTGCAGAGCAGACCATCGGCCATTACCATCGGTGAAAGTCAAGTTTTTTACCAATGAATATCAAAGGCAAATATCGGCCCCTAAGTATGATAGGGGACATTTCGTCAGTATCCGTCCTATATGTCCCTTAAAATGATGTTAAAACTTGGTAGAACATTGTATAGCAAATCTATAGCACATGAAGGAACAACGCAGCCTAATCTTTACTAAGGTTAAATGGCTGCACTTCTGTGATAATACCCAGATGATCTGACGAAGGACAACCGGGTTGTTGTATTCATGCAAAGGCATCAATTTGACTCCAGCTGCTAGAAGCCTTGGGATTTGAAACCATAGAAATTTGACGACATTTGAACGTACAAACAACGTGTTCATTTAATTTCCGTAACAGACCAGGGCACCGAGTGCCGCGCTACGAGCTTGTAGATCTGCAATTTTGTTTTTCACTCATTCTTGAGATGAGGGACAAAAGTGGAAAAAACATGTCCCACACATAAGAGCCTTATTATTGTTAAAAATAAATTAATTTAATAAAAATAAAAGCACTTGCAAAGTTACATGTAATACAGTTGTGCATTATTATGCCATTCATTTCATTATAATTGTTTTCATATGCCATCTGAATTAGTTAAAAGCAGGCACTGTACCCAAAAACGCCTGTATTTAGCCTGTCCCCAGCAAGTGGTCATAATTTCAAACTGCTAAAAAAGTGTCTAATACTGTCACAATCACATAAATATACATACTAAATTAAAGTAGATTGTCAACAACATAGCAAACAATATACACAATAATTTTAATTTATTTTTTCCATTAGTTATCTCATATCAAATGTGTGTCCCACGTCTCCCGTCAACTCCGTCAGGTTTTTTAAAAGTCTTAAATTAATCAGAAAATATTGTCGACAGATTTAGCCTGAAGACTCCTTTTCCAAGTCCCGTTTGTATTTGTTGCAACAGTGGAGCACCTGGTCTGACAAGCATTCATTTGTTTGATATTTTAAACAAACAATGTTGATATCAGGGTGGTCACAGCTTTTACATGTCAACTCCGTCAGGACATTATTATGATCTTTGTTAAGAATTCCAAAATAATGTTTATTATTTTAGTTTAGGGTTAGGTTTAGCTAACAAATGAAGCAAAAACAAAATGGCTACATTGTACTACAGAGGGTTAAGATGAAAACAAATGACATTTTGTCAACTCCGTCAGACGTCAACTCCGTCAGGTTTTGTGTCTGACGGAGTTGACATGTATCTGACGGAGTTGACAAAAGTGTTCCTAAAACAATAAAGTTATAGTTTTTGAATAATGGGACGTATTCTAATTTGGCACACAGTTAGAGCATGCCTTAAGGAACATTTTTGGCTATAGGGCCATCACAGATTTGTCTCGTGGTGACCATGGCAGCCATTTTCCAAAATTGCCGCCACCTGATGTTATTTTACAATAACTCAAGTTCTACACCACCTAGGATCTTGATTCTGGTGACTAAGACTACATTTTCAAGGATGAGGGATACAGTGGTACAATTTAGATTTTCCCTGTGACCATGGCAGCCATTTTTCAAAATGGCCGCCACCTGCTGTTATTTTACAATAACTCAAGTTCTACACCATCTAGGATCTTGATTCTGGTGACTAATCATAAATTTTCAAGGATGTGGGATACATTGGTACTATTTAGATTTGTCCTGTGACCATGGCAGCCATTGTTTTTCAAAATGGCCGCCACCTGCTGTTATTTTACAATAACTCAAGTTTTAGACCACCTAGGATGTTGATTCTGGCGACTAATAATACATTTTTAAAAGATGAGGAATACAGTGGTACTATTTAGATTTGTCCTGTGACCATGGAGGCCATTGTTTTTCAAAATGACCACCAACCTGCTGTTATTTTACCAATAACTCAAGTTTTAGACCACCAAGGATCTTGATTCTGGTGACTAATCATTACATTTTCAAGGATGAACTTTCTCTGGGAGGGGTCAGGGCTTATTTCAGCTGCAGGTTGAGTTGCTACTGACAGGACATTAAAAGGAGGTGGGCTTTCTGGCCTTTGACTTGTCCCTTTCAGGTACACAAGACGCACAGTTTGACTTCACTGGCCACTGCAGTGTGGCGTTGTATCTTGGTGGCCTCCTGCCAGTGTTTCTCCATCCTTCTCATGAGCTCTGTGTTCTGGGGCTCTGTTATAGTCAACTTACATTGTCTTGGCTGGAGATTGCTTTCCTGCAGGGTCCAGCCCAGTCTTGTGCAGATGGCTGCTGGCCCACCTGGAGGCCCCAACCTCACTTGTTCGGTTGGTGTGATTAGGTGGGGTGGTCTTCCCCAATCAGGATGAAGGGTTTGACCCTTTCAAACGGCAGTCTGGCCAAGTGTCTGTATTTAGTTGTGAGGCTAGATACAGGATACGATTGCTCACCCAGCCCCAGGTGACTTGAGGTGAAGGCTCCTTTGATTTGGTAACATTGCTTTGGTTGACATGCTGGGGACACAGAACGACACTGATGCCTTCAGTGTCTGCACATCCTGCCTGATAGTCCTGAAGGCAGATCTTCTGTCTTCAGTCTTTCGCTCACTGTTCACTGCTCACTGTTCACCTCAAGCAGGTCTTCAAGGTGTTTGCCTTTGCACAGGCTATATGGCTAGGACTCGTGCTTCAACCACTCAGAGAACTCCAACATGGTGTTGGTTGCTCCTGGGCCGCAGAGCATTGTGCGGCAGAATTCAGCTCTCATCTCTGGTGGCAGCTTTTTGAGGAGTCGTGCAACATTTGAGCCGCATCAAAGTTCTGTGTCTCCCTCTGGGCCTAGGGTAGACACTTGCTATTTTCCGTAACACTAATTGGTGGGGCTGTCCAAACTTGTTGTTTAGGTGTCAATCGGGTCTCTGTTGGTGAAGTCGGATCTAGGTGGTCTAGAAGATGAGTTAGTCAGGGGATTATTAATACAATCTGGTAATAAATTCCTTATCAAGAATTTTCTTCACCAATGTGTTTGGAAGGGTGTCTACTAACATATCCGCTGAAAGTTGGGGTACCATCAACAACCTATATAAGGCAAAATGTTCATTATGCTTTAAGTAGCATGTGACATGTCAAACTAGGGAGTTTGCATGATTCTGAATGCATTCCAAGCATTAGCTATGCACGAAGAACACTCCTTGGGCTGAAAACGGCCATAGCCGTCATCACAAAATGAGGTCAGCACATTTGGGCCAGTGGATATATGGCCGAATTTAGCCGAAGGGGTTTGACCCCTAGTTTGGCCATAGACTCCCTAGTTTGGCCATAGCCACTTGGTATGGTACCCAACTTTCAGCAGCTGTCAAAAATGCCCCTAGGGTGGTTCAATAGAAACCAATGTGGGATATGTTAGTAGACACCTTTACAAACACATTGGTGAAAAAATTCTTGGTAAGAAATGTAATCACAGATTTGACATTATTCTGATAATATTCCCTGACTAAATTGGTAAAATAATAGCAGGTCCACCATTTTTGAAAATGGCTGCAATTGTCACAGGATAAATCTAAATAGTACAACTGTATTCCTCCTCCTTGAAAATGTAGCATTAGTCACCAGAATCAAGATCCTAGGTGGTGTAGAACTTGAGTTATTGGGAAATAACAAAAAGTTGGCGGCCATTTTTAAAAATGTCTACCATGGTCACAGGACAAATCTAAATAGTACCAATGTATCCCACATCCTTGAAAATGTATGATTAGTCACCAGCATCAAGATCCTAGGTGGTGTAGAACTTGAGTTATTGTAAAATAACAGCAGGTGGCGGCCATTTTGAAAATGGCTGCCATGGTCACAGGGCCAATATAAATAGTACCACTGTATTCCTCATCCTTGAAAATGTGGGATTAGTCACCAGAATCAAGATCCTAGGTGGTCTAGAACCTAAATCAGTTAAACTTGTCAACTCCGTCAGATGTTCGTCAACTCCGTCAGACGTTCGTCCCGTGATGTTTTTGTTAATTTCCAAAGAAATAGAAAATTCGATGTTAAATATTTTGTGCATATGTATTGAAACACCAACTGAAATGATACGTAATGATGATTTTTTTTTTTTTTACATGGTTTTCATGTTATAATATTGAAAATAGAGGTTGAAATGACGGATTTGAGAAATTGGATATTTCATAATAGTGTGATATTGGAAAAAAACAATATTAAAATAATTGTATTACTTAACTTGATTACTGAAAGCCAGTATAAGATAACTGAGGACTTTATATTATTGTTGAAATTATCAAATTCAATTAAAAAATATTTTAGTGTGTCTGACGGAGTTGACATGAATCAGGTATTAAGTGCATAAATGTCCCATTTTAGAAAGAAATGTTATGCGAAAAACCTGTTCCTTCTCAATATTGGTAGTTGAGACCTGTGTCTACAAATACATCCATTTGATTTGAATGTATCTTAAAAAAAAAAAAAATCCAGTTTGAAAAAAGTTTTGTCCCTTATCTCAAGAATGGGTGTTTTATATATATTTTTTATCCCATGATTTTGTAACCCATTTTTCACCCCTGTGTCAATTATCTAATGTGATACTGGACTCTACACTCCCTCCGCCAACCTAGTCCCCATTATATGGGGGACATGGGGAGAGCAACGGACTTGAACTCATGCTTCCTTCATGCCTGAGTGTCCAAGTTGCTCCTTTACACGTGACAGGGGGGAGTTTCCCTGGTTGGACGTAGTGCATGGAAGGAACACGTAATTCCAACCAGTTCCTTTGTAGATCTGCTATTTTTGAAAAAAATATTTTTGAAGATTATCTTTCAGAGTGAACGTTTTAAACTCAAATCTTTGCTTCTGGGGGATCCCTGGAACAACATACTTTCAAATGGGGGTCGGCGGCCAATTACATATATTTTTGCGGGTCATTAAAATGAAAATGTTTGAGAACCGCTGACATAGACACATGGGTTTTTCAGAAAACGGTCATGATTTAGAAGACATTTGTAGAATCTGGTGTCAGGTCTAAATGGGTTAGGTGTGTACGCCTGACGTCAGAGTGGACGTCAAAGACGTCGGTGTGCCTTGCTATTCGGTGAGGTCACATTGGTTGAAACTATTAGTGGCCGCAGTAAGCGGCTCATTCTGCCCGTAGAAATCAATAGTTAATAAGAGAAGTGGGTTTCATCAAGCCGGTCTCTCATACCACTGGATCGTCACGCCCTGGCCTGAACTGACACACCATCAATATTTGAAAAGGGGACTCTTTCTTTTTGTTCTTCATAGAGAATTCTGAAGCTATACATAGGTCAGGATTCAGGAGCAGGACCAGAAGGCTCTAAGAAGTGAGCACAAAAAAGAGAGAGGGGAACTAAAGTGATTCACAGAATAGTCAACAAAACAGGAAATCGGCAAGGACAAAAAAGAGAGGAAAAGTGTGTGTGTGTGTGGGTGTGTGTGTGTGCTTGTACAGTATGCGTGCGTGTGAGAGAGAGAGATTCTGTGATGGTAGATCTGACAACTGCTTTTTCAGTTTTTCTGCTCCTTTCTAAGCCAAGTAGGGCACGCACGCATGCACGTACACACACACACACACACACACACACACAGTCACACACACACACACACACACACACACACACACACACACACACACACACACACACACACACACACACACACACACACACACACACACACACACACACACACACACACACACACACACACACACACACACTGTAAGATGGGTGCAGGTGAGATAAGACCTTATAATAGGTCTGCCACAGGCACACTGAAGGGCAATCTGCCACCATGTCCACTGTGAATGCGTGTGCGTGTCTGCGTGCGCGAGAGTGTGAATGTGCATCCAGTAGACATGGTGTCAGTAAAAGTGCTGATGTAGCAGGTAGAGACAGATAAGTAAACCTGATACCAGGGACCTCACAGCTTCTCAGGCTGCCATATTTAGTGAACGTGTGTGTGTGTGTGTGTGTGTGTGTGTGTGTGTGTGTGTGTGTGCACGTGTGCGTGTGTGTGTGTGTGTGTGTGTGTGTTTGTGTCTGTGTGTGTGTGTGTGTGTGTGTGTGTTTGTGCGTCAGGTCTTACCTGACATATAGCGTGCGTTTCTGTGTGGAGCGTAGAGATGCAGAGCTGGAGCTGACACTGCTAGTCATCATCTGTTCCCTCAGGTCGTGTATCTTCGCCTCAAAGCGGCTGTATTCTGAGCACACATGCAGAAAGAGATAGTGTTAGCTTCATTTCATAAGCAGGGCAAACCCAGCTTAAGGTACATGAGAACTTGAGGATATAGCAAGACAATTTAGGCATTTGGCTGACAGACGCTCGAGCGACTTACAATAAGCAAGGTAATCGCATTCATCAAATGCAGAGAAACAGTGTAGTGTAGTGCCTCAGTAAACTAGGACCGCATTTAACCAAGAAGTTTAAAGTCTAAAACAATTATGCTATCAAAGCATAATCTGTACATTGAAACAATGAACAATGATGTAAACAATGAATTTAGCATCTATATAAATAATGTGAACACACACACACACACACACACACACACACACACACACACATTTTTTCCTCTCATTGTTGTGCTAAAAAATGTGCTATACAATTAAAACATTTTTAACATTGTGGTAAAGAAAAACAAGCCTATAAGTAACAAAAACATGTCCAAGGTAAAATGTGCGTTGGATCGCATGATTTATACTTTGTTGAACACGGGTGTGGCACCAAAGATAGCCAATCTACACAGACAGACACACATGCTCACGTAAATACACACACTCGTGTACACTAGGGACACAGCAACTGAGTCTGTTCCTGCTTCCTAAGCAAGCAGATCACACACACCTGCAGGCACATGCACGCACGCAACCACACACGCACGTACGCAGCCACACACGCACGTACGCAGCCACACACACACGTACGCAGCCACACACGCACGTACGCAGCCACACACACACGTACGCAGCCACACACACACGTACGCAGCCACACACACACGTACGCACGCACAGAATGGAACTTGAAAACAGCCCTGGACAGACAGTGTTATGTTCTTGCATGACATGACATCCCATTGGCTGATGAAATTCAATATTTATAAATCCATGCATAGTCTGCTGAAATAAGCCCCGTCAGTCTCCTGGTTGTAATGGACATTGATTAATGTATCACCGTTTTAATTTTCATAATGTAAATTACTTCTAGAATTTGGATTAGTAATCTGACCGCTCGCGCAGCATTTATGACCATTCCCACTCGCACCCACAGTGGCAGACCGCCCGCAGTTCATTTCTGACTGACCAAATGTTAAGTGTTGTTTAGTCACGCACAATCTTGCAATGTTACTTTCTAATCCCATATGATCTCACAATATTTCCATTGAGACACAAAAACATTACAAACAGAAACAGAAACACAGAATTAGAGAGAGAGAGAGAGAGAGAGAGAGAGAGAGAGAGAGAGAGAAAGAGAGATGGCCATTACAGCACCATGGACAGCGACACAGTGGGCTTGGCTGGACATACTGCTTGACAGTAGCCCATAGGTTATTACATTGATGCCTCATGCACATACCTGTTGGGAACAACGTTCCGAAATTACGTTCTCCTCTGCATTTAGCCATAAGAAAAATGCATTCATAACAAGCTAAAGTAAAGCACGGCCACACATGCAGCAGTTACACTACCTCTGGTATATTACAGGAATATATCAATATGTCATTGCAGGGTTCTACTCAAGGGACCAGCTAGGCACTCCAATGTTGAAGCGCTGGGCCCTAGTGGTAAGAGGAAGGACTGCAGGCGGACCCGTGGATTCATGACGAGGAAACCCCGTGCAGCTGGGCTTTAACATTGAGCGCTCGGTTGCACTTCCGCATTTGACCTCCAAATTTTGGAGGTCAAATGCGGAAGTAGACGTTCCCTCCGGCGGCTTCAAAACGCCACTGAGCAACTTCCACTGACATGAATAGCGGAGGGGGCGGAGCTTCGCGCCAGTTCAGTCTCTATCCTTTTAATACTCTATGGTTCTACTGCCCAGTGTTGAGTAGATAGGACACCTATTGGTTGTTCTACTGCCCAGTGTTGAGTATATAGGACACCTATTGGTTGTTCTTCTGCCCAGTGTTGAGTATAGGACACCTATTGGTTGACAAGCAGCACTGCAGGAAGCTCATAACCACAATGGCTGCCCTGGCCATGCCTCTGGGATGAGAGGTAGACGTTTGGTCTCTCACATGGGACGGGGGACAAGGGTTCAGATCTCACACAGGACGGGGGACAAGGGTTCAGAACTCACACAGGACGGGGGACAAGGGTTCAGAACTCACAGGACGGGGGACAAGGGTTCAGATCTCACACAGGACGGGGGACAAGGGTTCAGATCTCTCACAGGACGGGGGACAAGGGTTCAGATCTCACACAGGACGGGGGACAAGGGTTCAGATCTCACACAGGACGGGGGACAAGGGTTCAGATCTCACACAGGACGGGGGACAAGGGTTCAGATCTCACACAGGACGGGGGACAAGGGTTCAGATCTCACACAGGACGGGGGACAAGGGTTCAGATCTCACACAGGACGGGGGACAAGGGTTCAGATCTCACACAGGACGGGGGACAAGGGTTCAGATCCAGGGTGGGACACAGAAGTTACAGATTGCAGGATTAAACCATGGCAAGCCATTCAAAAATAACTCTCTCTGTCTCTCTCTCACACACACACACACACACACACACACACACACACACACACACACACACACACACACACACACACACACACACACACACACACACACACACACACACACACACACACACACACACACACACACACACACACACACACACAGTTTGTGTGCTGTGTGTCCCTGAGCCATTACTGTAGAAGACAGAATCTAATTAAGCTTGAGTAATTCAATCGTACTGTAGCTACAGTACATGCAGGCGCACAAGCGCACACACACACTTGCACGCACATACACACTCAGATTCAATCTCTTCTCTCTCTCCCTCTCTTTCTCTGTGCTAACTAGCCCCTTTCCATAATGCTGACAACAAACGACACAGAAAAATAACAATCTCAGCTCTGATTTACATAAAAATGGCGGAGCTATAAAATAAATCGTATACATTATGGCAATACAGAGACAGGCAAAAAAGTGATTGTAAGAGATCAAAGCAGGACTGATTTTTTCAAATCACCTTAAACTAACAATTTCAAAATGTTCTCTCTCAGGCATGTATGTACGTCATATGCACACATGACGCACACACAGTCACACACATACACAAACCACAGAGCAATGTGGTTAACAGTCTCACTCTGATCAGTGTTCTTCTCTTTTGCATTACAAATCTATAGACCAAAGACAGCAACAGAGCTGAGCCAATGGTACGAATCTAACACAGGGCTTTACTCAAACACATGTTCTGCAATAAGGTAAACTGGAAATAAAGTCAAGAAGTAAATTCCCAAAGACCAAACAACAACATCTTTCGTTTCTCAGTGAGCCAGAGGCACCATTAGCAAAGAATCCACTGTCATATCGGTGATCATAAGGAGACACTTTTAGACCCACTGTTCTAATGCTACAGCGCACGCACGCGCATGCGCGCACACACACACACACACACACACACACACACACTGAAAGTCTGAGAAGAAATAAAAAACAAAATCAGTGTCAGCAATATAATTATGTCGGGTCGAAACCTCATTATGTCCACAACTGTTACGTTTCAGGATCCAAATATAAAAAATATCACAAATAGCTGATCTACAAGCTCAAGCCTGTAAATCGGCTATTTGTGCTACTTTTGTGTAACACTGTGACAAATTAGAACATCAATTTAGGGCAAAATAAAACAACATAAAAAGTTAAAATATGGAAATAAGAAGCTTTTGCCCGACAGCAATGATTATGCTAATTCACTTCTATTCTGGTGCAACGTGGTTTCAAAACCGTGATAAATCACAAAACCAACAGACCACTGCATGGAGGCAGGACTTCATGAGTGAATTAGTTCACTTCATCTAAACTAACAGCTTGTTTCTGGAACATTCGTCATCAAACTGGACAAAGAACAGATGCAAGACGTTAGCTAACTCACTGTACTCACGTACGTACCTGTGGACCCAACCTGTGTATGAATCTCCGTCCGCCTATCCGTCCGTCAGTTTGTTTACCACATATTCCATATGAAGATTCTCAGGTCAATGAGTGCGTGCTCACGCAGATTTTGGTCGCGTGCAAGTGGTCTTGCGTATTATTGAGAGAAAGCAAGCATGTGTGTGCATGAGTGTGTGTGTGTGTGTGTGTGTGTGTGTGTGAGTAGTAGTGATAGAGATACCTCTAATGCCAGTTCCACGTTGGATCCAGTGCGCGCACGTGTGTGTGTGTGTGTGTGTGTGTGTGTGTGTGCATGTGTGCAGCATGCACGAGTGATGTGTATGTAGTCTGTATGTGAGTGTGTAGGAAAGAGTGAACGCAACTTAGAGAGAATATATGTGTGTATGCGTGTGAGTGTGTGTATGTGCGCGTGTGTAAAGTCGGTCCAGTGCTGCTCAGCTGCCACGGAAACAACAGATGCTAATTCTCTCTCATACATTCCACCTCGCTCTCTCAATCTCTCTCCCTCCCTCTCTCGTTCAGTGATGCGTTCATTCGCCCCTCCCCCTTTGACAGCAGCTTGCTCTAGGGTGGAGGCACGTCCGTGCGCACCACACACACACACACACACACACACACACACACACACACACACACACACACACACACACACACACACACACACACACACACACACACACACACACACACACACACACACACACACACACACACACACACACACACACACACACACACACACACAGTATCCTCAGGTTAGTCATGCAAAAGGTTGAGTCTCTGCCAGGCTCTCCTGCCCCATTTTGGCCCATAGACCTTGCCAACACTCACACAAGCATCCACATATGGCAGGGCATGACCAGGTTTTGGAATCAAATATTCTCACATTTGTGGAGCTTAATGCCAACCCCCAAAACAAAAACCACAAGATGACATAGCCCCACACGTGACTTCCTCACTTCAAAAGAAGAAGAAACATGTACACGCACACATTTCCCTTTCATATACTGTGGGTATAATAATGTTGATTAGGGATGCATTGTGCTTTGTTACTATGGTTAGGGCCACGGGCAAATTCTCCATCAACCTTTGATGGTGTTTGGGTGATGATCAGATCTGGGGTTGGGTGCATTTACACCTGGGCTACATGTGTTCAACTCTATTCTGATCCAGTCAACAAGAACAACCAGTTTATTTTTGGGAGAAAAGAGGAGGGGAAGTAGAGAAGTGTAAGAAAGAACGATAATAGTAGATAGAAGGAGAAGAAAAAGACAGAAATAGGCGTGAGAAAGAAAAAGAAATAGAGAGAATACAAAGAGGAGAGGCAAAGCAAAGGGGGAGGGGTGATGATGGAGATAAATGGCTCTGAGGCTCATATATCCTTCTCCTCTCCTTCCACACTCTTCTCTCGCGGCCTTCCTTCTTCCCTCTCTCATTTTATATCTCCACGCTTATTCTCACCTTCCGCTTTCCTATAGCCTTGCCTATCTTGTCTCCTTTTATCTCTAATCCTTTCATCCCATTCGTCCACTTCCCCTTGTCACCGTTCTGCCCTCTCTCTCTCTCTCTCTGTCCCTCTCCTCTCCTCCCTAGATGAAACTGTTCCTTCTCTCTCCTCTCCTCCCTAGATGAAACTGTTCCTTCTCTCTCCTCTCCTCCCTAGATGAAACCGTTCCTTCTCTCTCCTCTCCTCCCTAGAATAAGCTGTTCCTTCTCTCTCCTCTCCCCCTAGAGGAAACTGTTCCTTCTCTCTTCTCTCCTCTCCTCTCCTCCCTAGAGGAAGCTGTTCCTTCTCTCTCCTCTCCTCCCTAGAGGAAGCTGTTCCTTCTCTCTCCTCTCCTCCCTAGAGGAAACTGTTCCTTCTCTCTCCTCTCCTTCCTAGAGGAAGCTGTTCCTTCTCTCTCCTCTCCTCCCTAGAGGAAACTGTTCCTTCTCTCTCCTCTCCTTCCTAGAGGAAGCTGTTCCTTCTCTCTCCTCTCCTCCCTAGAGGAAGCTGTTCCTTCTCTCTCCTCTCCTCTCCTCCCTAGAGGAAGCTGTTCCTTCTCTCTCCTCTCCTCTCCTCTCCTCCCTAGAGGAAACTGTTCCTTCTCTCTCCTCTCCTCCCTAGAGGAAGCTGTTCCTTCTCTCTCCTCTCCTCTCCTCCCTAGAGGAAGCTGTTCCTTCTCTCTCCTCTCCTCCCTAGAGGAAGCTAGTACCCTCACTAAAAACGCCGGGACAACGCTCCACACGTCCCAAACTCTTCTCCCTTCTGGCTCCAAAACTGTGGAATGCACTTCCCATTGCAGTCAGAACTGCAGCATCACTCCCAATCTTCCGCCGTAGTCTGAAAACCCACCTTTTCAGACTCCATCATGGCCCATAGTTACTTACCCCACCCCCTTAGATAGCATTTCTGTAGACTTAGATAGCATTTGATACAGACTTATAGCATGTTATGTAGACAGCACTATAATTGCATTGTATGTAGTCATAGCACGTCATAGTACATATGTATAGCATAGTAGTATAGATGTATAGTTTATATGTATAGCTTCATTATATAGATATTCCACTGTTACTTTCTTAGCTTACGCATGTTTCTTGATAAATGTTTTTATGTGATGTATTCCCATGCTTTTTTGTTCTTGCTTAAGTAAATCGCTCTGGATTAAGAGCGTCTGCTAAATGCCTAAATTGTAAATTGTAAGCTGTTCCTTCTCTCTCCTCTCCTCCCTAGAGGAAGCTGTTCCTTCTCTCTCCTCTCCTCCCTAGAGGAAGCTGTTCCTTCTCTCTCCTCTCCTCTCCTCCCTAGAGGAAGCTGTTCCTTCTCTCTCCTCTCCTCCCTAGAGGAAGCTGTTCCTTCTCTCTCCTCTCCTCCCTAGAGGAAGCTGTTCCTTCTCTCTCCTCTCCTCCCTAGAGGAAACTATTCCTTCTCTCTCCTCTCCTCTCCTACCTAGAGGAAACTGTTCCTTCTCTCTCCTCTCCTCCCTAGAGGAAGCTGTTCCTTCTCTCTCCTCTCCTCCCTAGAAGAAACTGTTCCTTCTCTCTCCTCTCCTCCCTAGAGGAAGCTGTTCCTTCTCTCTCCTCTCCTCCCTAGAGGAAGCTGTTCCTTCTCTCTCCTCTCCTCCCTAGAGGAAGCTGTTCCTTCTCTCTCCTCTCCTCCCTAGAAGAAACTGTTCCTTCTCTCTCCTCTCCTCCCTAGAGGAAACTGTTCCTTCTCTCTCCTCTCCTCTCCTCCCTAGAGGAAACTGTTCCTTCTCTCTCCTCTCCTCTCCAGAGGAAGCTGTTCCTTCTCTCTCCTCTCCTCTCCAGAGGAAACTGTTCCTTCTCTCTCCTCTCCTCCCTAGAGGAAACTGTTCCTTCTCTCTCCTCTCCTCCCGAGAGGAAGCTACTCCTCCAGCAGTAAGCAGGCATATCACAGCATTGTCGAGCTGTAGAAAAGTAAGGAAACCACAAGAGGCAGTCCACAAGAGGCAGTCCAGCCTTCATCTTGGCACTATAGTAGGCTAGTTATTAGCACTACGAAATGTGGAAACCCATTGTACATTATTTGTATTATTATAATTCTCCTGATGTTAGAGATCACGACAGGCAAGAGATCCCTATTGTAAAATCTCCAGATGAACTCTGGTGGAAGACCCAGATTGAGCCTGAAAGGAGGATATATGTAAGGGGGAGCCCAGATGTAGACACAAGGAGAATTCCCAGAAGAAAAGACACGATTATTAGCCATGAAGTAGTAATTAAAGACTATAAGATCTCTCAGCGATAAAGTCAATTGTAGTCCTTTTAATCATAAGGTTAATCTCACACGAAAATACCAAAGATTGAAAGCTAATGGGAAAACCAACACTCAGATGATCAGGAGAACACGGTGCGAGGGTTTAAAGAGACAAGGAGGTTACATCACCTTAACAACCTTGTATAATGTTCTGCAACATAATATAATATAATATAAGCAAAACACACAATCTTCCTGCAGCACGGAAGATACGTTTTTTTTTTATGTTTGAAAAAGATTGAATTGAAAAATCTAGACAAAAATAGTCCCTTGGAGAAAATACTTATTTATAAAGAAATTCAATTGTCCAGGACTTATTTACCACACTGTTTTGTTATTCTAAATTAAGTTCAGAAGAATTATAATGACTTTAGACAAAGCTGTGATAGACCAGGTGCTTTAATTGGCTCTATGAAAGGGCATTCATGAGCTAATTTCATGTCAAAAGAGTAAGCGGCCCTAAGGAGTTGTAATTCTGATGAAAGCCTTTTGGCAAACAAGTTCTAACTTCCTGGAAACACCATCAGTTACCAGGCAACAGAAGAAAAAAAACATGCCTGCAGTGATACAACTCAGTCGATGTAAGTCACTGGTCTAAAAATAGCTCCCAGCTCTCCTCATCTATAATTGAAATCATACAGCATGCTAATCGATATGGTTATTGATCAAATGATCTGGTTCCAGGAGAGGAGACAAAAGGAGAGAGGAGATGAGACGAGAGTAAAAGAAAGAAAGAAAGAAAGAAAGAAAGAAAGAAAGAAAGAAAGAAAGAAAGAAAGAACACACGCACGCACAAAATTAAATTCATCTTCTCAACATCACAAGGCACTGTCCCTCTGAAATAAGACCAGAATATTTAACACCAACGTCAAGTCAGTTCTCCTCTATGGATCAGAGACATGGAGAGTGACAAATAATACCACCAACAAACTCCAGACTGTCAACAGATGCCTAAGACGCATTCTGAGTGCCTGAGGTGGCCCGATAAAATATCAAATGTCTGCAGCCAAACCAACCAAAACTCCATCAGCCAGGATGTGAAGAAGAGAAAGTGGGTGTGGATTGGACATACCCTCCGAAAACCTACTGACAACTTCACTAGGCAAGCACTTGACTGGAATCCGCAGGAAAAAAAGAAAAGTGGGAAGGCCAAAAGTGGAGTGAGGCAAAGACGACCGGACTATCGTGGGCCCAGTTGAAGAAAACTGCTCAAAACAGAGACCGATCATGGCGGGGGTGATTTCGGCCTTATGCTCCACCTAGGAGCCTACAGGAATAAGTCAAGTAAGGCAAGTCTCAACATCACCTAATTATTATCGCTGACAGCTTTAAACACACAGGTCTGGTGTAATGTGCGTGTTGGCATGACCTGTTGGCATGACCAGTCAAATATCAGGAGACTTAAGGGCCCTATTTTCACCATAGACAGGCATGCAAACAGGTGTGCAAAGCCCGCGGCGCAAAATGTTTGAGGATTTAAGGTCTACCAAATCGATTTTGGAGGGTCGTGGGGGACACTAAGGTTAATACTACACGTAGGGCTCTATTTTGCTATAGGCCTTGCTGCTCTGTGCCATGATTGGCTACCGTGAGAGGAGGGTTGATATAAATAAGATGAGGGGATCACGCCACACACACACTCAGCACGCACCCTCATAAACCACGGTCCACTTGGCTGGAAGTGACTGCATGAAACACAGGAAGTACTGCTGGGCAATGCCTGCTATCACTACAGGAACATGACAAACATAAAACTCACACACACAGACACACACCTCAGCGTGGACAGACGGTCCATGAGCTCAATCACCAGTCACTAATGTGGTCTGTAGGTGAGTCACGACTCAGGGCACACACAACACACACTCACGCGTGCATGCACGTACGCACGCACCTGTACGCACACACACGCACACGCACACACACACACACACACACGCACACACACCCCCTCTTGCTACAATAGCTGCTGTAGCATTTGTCAACCAGGAGAAAACAACCATAATGCTTCTACGAATGGAGAAACTCGATAATTGCGACTGCAGGTCGCAGTTAACTACGTAATCGTGCATTTCCCGTCAGTTGTTTGTTTGGTTGGTCAACCCAGGCATGACCATATATAGACATCACGTGATGTCATCAATATTAAGCCCATATATGGAGATCCCTGATGTCATCAATATTGGCCAGCAACTCTAAACCCTTAGATCTCCATATGTGACCAAATTAGACTGAGGGACTGCTGGAATTTGCGCGATGGCAGGCTCTCAGTCAAAACTGGTCACATATATGGAGCTGACTTGTTCTGACATTCCATATGTTGATCCTTCCTCATCCATCCTTCCTCTTCGATGTCTCCCTTTTGACTGATACCTGTCCATTTAAACTCTAGATGGGCCTGCCCCAAAGTCATTAGTGCAGCCCGCCCGGCGAACACTAGTTCTCAACAGGCCGGAAAATTAAGGCCCACCCTACCTGGGCCGTCATCAAACCCTGTAAAAGACACTGCCCCCACAACCGCGGGCATGTTTTAAGGCGAGCATTCAGCTATACCATCTCTCTGCCTCTAGCCTGTGCATAGGACAGTCACAGTGCATATAGCAGCATCTTGTCCTGGCTGTCAGCATGCTGGCCTATATATAAAATGAACCCACACATAAACATATTATCCTGGTCTACAATAGCCCTCTCCCTGACTAATACATACCTCCTATGATGACACAGCTACTGTCTCTCTGTGAGTGTGGGTGAGTTAGCGAGTGTGTTTCTATGTTTGTGTGTGTGTGTGTGTGTGTGTGTGTGTGTGTGTGTGTGTGTGTGTGTGTGTGCGTGCGTGCGTACGTACGTGCGTGCGTGGTTTTGTGCGTCTTCAATTGAATAACTTGGGTGACCTGCTGTGAGGTTATCACATCAAAATCGCTGTTACGCAGCTATATATCCTGGTTTCCTAGGCGACGTCCTTCTGAGACACTCCCAACTAAAATACAACCAATCACAAGGGGCCAACCATGCACGATTTACCGTAGGCCTCTATCCTTCTCTCTCTCTCTCTCCTACTGGACCCCAATTTCCTGGGGTCTAGTAGAACTATAGTGAATAATAATAATAAAGAAATCACTGTGACATTTTGTAAAAAATAAAATAAGATGCATTTAGCCACTTGCTCGAATGCCCACAACCCCCCCCCCCCCACTCCATTGGAAGACAGGTTAATTTACTGAAAAGTGTCAGTTTTGACATTCAAGGTTTACAATCGACAGCGGCAATTAAGGAGCTATAGCATCCTTCATCCAACTTAATACAACAGCCTGGGCCCAATTCCAGAGACACACGTTACTTAGCATACAACAACTAGGAACAAAATGGCCGACAAGCTAATATGATCAACTGAACACACGCGGTAGCACACACAGCAACAACCTTTCATTTACACCTCAGCACCAGTGATGTCAGCCTGCAACACCCGCCGCCACTGTGGGTGCTAGTTTCCATGGGCGTGCCATCTGTGTGTGTGTGTGTGTGTGTGTGTGTGTGTGTGTGTGCGCGTGTTGTACTCACCCTCTGGTCTGTACTGGGCAACTATGGTGACATTCTGCCCCGCGTTCTTCAGAGCTGCTGCTGCCTGCTCGTGTGTTGCGCTGCACAGGTCCACCCCATTTACCTATGCGCACGCACGTGCACACACACACACACACACACACACACACACACACACACACACACACACACACACACACACACACACACACACACACACAGTTAGATTCTATGTCTTGGATCAATAGTAATAAATGTATAGTGTGACATGAGAAGGCAGTAAAGAACACAGTGGATCTGGATCGATAGGTCATCTGTGGGTCAGTGCGCACACACACACACACGCGCGCGCACACACACACACACACACACACACACACACACACACACACACACACACACACACACACACACACACACACACACACACACACACACACACACACACACACACACACACACACACACACACACACACACACACACACACAGTGAGTAGACTTACTGTGTTTTTGTCTATCTGTGTGTGTGTGTGTGTGTGTGTGTGTGTGTGTGTGTGAGAGAGAGCGTGCGTTTGTGTCTTACTATAACCCCTCTATACTTAGTAAAACAGACTTGAGTTACATTACACTTTGTGCACTCTTTTAGCTGATGTACAAGCTCACAATGCAATGAGTCACGTCACATTGTGAACTTGTAGATCTGCTATTTCCTGGCGTATGTTCATCGCCTATAGAATATGGATGCTGGCGTTAAAGGGTCTGCTCGCTCAGTTCGTACCGACAGGATGCGGTCTCCTTTGCGAAGCTCCCCACAGAGGTCTGCTGGTCCTCCTGCCAGGATGAAGGAGATGAAGATTCCTTCTCCATCTTCTCCCCCGACGATGTTAAAACCCAGACCTGTAGCGCCCCGCTGTAGCACCACCCGCCTGGGCTCCCTGTAAGCACACACACACACACACACACACACACACACACACACACACACACACACACACACAGTCAAAGTTAAACGTTAAAATGTACAGTTACCATTACCATTTTAGGCATTTGGCATACGCTCTTGTCCAGAGCGACTTATACTATAAGCAAGGAAATCAATTATCACATACATAGAATGCAGAAAGACAGTGTCGTGCCCCAAGAAACTAGCATCCCAGGTAAACCAAGAACCTATAGCATACTGTAAGTCAATATAATATCAAAGATAACAATCTGTACAGTACATAGGATACAGAGTAAACAATGAACCTAGCCAAGAAAACAATGAACCTAGCCAAGAAAACAAATCTAAGTAACAAAAACATGAGAAACAAGTGACCGAGACATGTCTGCACATGGCAGCGATATCTCGGTCAATCGATCAAGCATCGATCAATTTTACAGCGTCCACTTTGTGGGAGTAAAACCATTACATCGTAAACTGCAGTTTGTAGGAAGGATGCAAGCATAAATACGATCAAGGACAAATCAGCAGCATCCCCCTCTGTGGAATCGGCCATTCAGCACTGACACTGCCAGCAAACTGTTCTCTTTGCTGCGTGTCCTCTCCTTCCACATGAGGGCGGAGCGGAGGAAAAGCAAATAATCCTCTTACGTCTTAACCAGAGTCTCTAATTTCAGTAATGAGAGATAGGAGCAGGTTGTGAGGTCAGGAGGAGGAATGTAAGAAGGTTGTCTTATTGGCGTGTTGTGTTGCTTTCGATTGACAGATTGATTGCTTGGGAACCTTTATTTCCGGTGTTGCCACTGAGAACAAGGTCATTTTTTTGTAACAGAGCCCTGTATACAAAAAGTGATGCAAAATGTATATTAATAGATTTTGACAGAAGATGAGGTTCACATAATTCATAATACATAATAGAGAAAAATAACTAAATCCATAAAATACATTAATTTCCAAAGGTGACAAGACTTTCTTTTTTACTATAGGCAGATGCATTTGCCAACTTCCATTATCAAATCCACCACATTCTTAATGTATCAATGTAGATTTAATATAGATTCAAACTATCCTGAAATTTGTTCCATACGGTGGACACATGTTTACAGCAATATTAACCCGCTTTGTGGTGGTTTGAGGAAACTCCACCATGACCCAATCCTGAGATCTGGTACACTGACTTGAGAATCTGATCTGGAGAAATCTGCATGAGAATTAGTTCAGGGAAAATGTCCCATATAGGCAGACCAAAACTGCGCTACAAAGACATCTGCAAGAGAGACCTGAAGGCCTTGAACATCGTCCTGGACACCTGGGAAACTGCAGCATCAGCATGTCGCACGAGGCGGTTCATTGAGGACGGTCTCTCCAAGTTCGAAGAGACGCTTGCCCAGCAGTCCGTGGCGAAGAGGCCCCAAACCAAACAGATAGACCAGCATCAGTCTTCCCCTGTGTGTAGTGCGGAAGGGAATGCAAATCCCTATTCCTAGGTCTATTCAGCCACACCCGACACTGCAGAAAAACCCCTAACCAGAGCGCGACTCCATAGTCTCTCGAGACTATGAATATGCTGCTTCCATCCAAGATCAACGGGATGCGAATTATATACAACAATTTATTTATGTATGTATTTATTATTATATCATTAATTTGAATTATAATTAAAGCATGTCACAAATATTTGTATTTATTGAATTGCAATGAATGTAAATACATGTAATTGCATTTAAATAATGCTGGTAAAACACAAGCATTAAAGTTCAGCTCACTATAGGAATGAAAGCACATTTCACCATGTAGACCAGCAGATGTCACTATGACACCGTTAATGGACTCTCACAGTATGCATTTTTCTACTATCTACATTTTAATTCCATGCTAGAAGGCTTTCTTACCTTTATTTGAAGTTGTTATGTCCCCACCAAAGAGGTCCAGGTGTTATTTTGTGCAAAAGCGCATTATTGGCGTTATAAGCATTATAAGCCCTCAATGAATTGAATTGAATTGCATTGAATGGGGCTATGGGGTGTTGTGCTAATTAGCTTGTTTTCATCGCTAATTTTATTTTTATTTTTTATATATCCTCTCTTCATAATGTAAATAGTATCCAAAGCGGCACATTTTACTACTTATTTCAATGGAAATAAGCGAATTAGCACAAGAATCCAACCCCCATTGAGGGCTTATATTAGGGGAAATAGCCAATAATGCACTTTTGCACAAAATAACACCTGGACTTCTTTGGTGGGGACCTAACAACTACAAATAAAGGTAAGAAAGCCTTATTATTTTGTAAGATATTTTTTTGCGGCTTACGCCTTTTATTGGTTTTTTGAAGGGACAGACAGTAGGCTGACAGGAAACGGGAGAGATGGGGGAAGACATGCAGTAAAGGCCGTGTCGGGCTCGGGAGTCGAACCCGCGGCACACTGCGACTGGATTACCAGTCGGGTGCCCAGATGGTTACGCTACCGCCTGGGCCGTAAGAAAGCCTTCTATCATGGAATTCTCCTTTAACCACTTGAATTTCAGCATGGCTATTCCGGGGGGGAAACGTTTTTTTTTTTTTTTTAATAATTGGTGAAGGTGAAGACGGGGTTAAGCGGTCGCACGCGTTGTGGACTTGGAGATCTGTTTTTTTCACTATAGGGTTCCGGACAAAAGTCTAATCTCTCTTTTGGGTCTCGACCTGAAAAGTTTGAGAACCACTGCCATAGAGTGAGTTCACAATGAACATATTTCTATAATGTGATGTTATTTATTCACATGACTGGAGGTTTTTCCAGTAGAGGGCCTGAAGAAACCAAAGGGCAAAAAGGCCTTAATTTAAATGTGCCAGCATACAAATGTACACCACGTCCATTTGGTTACACCAGTGCACTCTCTGAGTTATAAATTATTTTACTGTGTGCCACCACTTATCAATGTAACACATTTTAACCTAATTCCCTCCATACTCTTTTCAATATTGATGAAGCTTGTTGCCACAATGAACAATGCAGATAAGCAAAGTTTTAACTGTCAGTCACCTACAGTATAGTGTCCTACACTAAGGACAATGCTGCCAGCAATACATCGAGTTGGTGGAACCAAATGCAAAAAACAACTCTTAATCAACAGCGCTGAGGTACCGTATCTCCGTAATTCCTGCATGCCAACTTCATGACTTGACAAATTAAAAGAAAAACGAGAGGTCATTGTTACTTGCGCAAGCAGAGCGCGCAAGTATTTTTTACGCCTGGTCCGTATGCACCGTCCCAGCCAACCCGCCACTTTTGATGCGTATGCAAATAAAATAGCAAATTGTGCCTGATTTGCTGGGACCAGAGTACATGGTGTGTATATGTATGACTAGATCTCAATGATGACGTAAGAAATATGGTCATTTGTGTAATCTGGTCCCAGCAAATCAGGCACAAATTTGCTGTTTTATTTGCATACGCATCAAAAGTGGCGGGTTGGCTGGGACGGTTTTTGGCGCAAAGTAACCACAGTATACCGCTAATCAACTTACAAATTATATAGTATTTGTATGACTATCTCTCAATGATGACGTAAGAAATATGGTCATGTATGTAATCTGGTACCAGCAAATCAGGCACAAATTTGCTGTTTATTTGCATACGCATCAAAAGTGGCGGGTTGGCTGGGACGGTTTTTGGCGCAAAGTAACCACAGTATACCGCTAATCAACTTACAAATTATATATATAGTATATGTATGACTAGATCTCAAGATGACGTAAGAAATATGGTCATGTATGTAATCTGGTCCCAGCAAATCAGGCACAAATTTGCTGTTTTATTTGCATACGCATCAAAAGTGGCGGGTTGGCTGGGACGGTTTTTGGCGCAAAGTAACCACAGTATACCGCTAATCAACTTACAAATTATATAGTATTTGTATGACTATCTCTCAATGATGACGTAAGAAATATGGTCATGTATGTAATCTGGTACCAGCAAATCAGGCACAAATTTGCTGTTTATTTGCATACGCATCAAAAGTGGCGGGTTGGCTGGGACGGTTTTTGGCGCAAAGTAACCACAGTATACCGCTAATCAACTTAAAAATTACATATATATAGTATATGTATGACTAGCTCTCAATGATGACGTAAGAAATATGGTCATGTATGTAATCTGGTCCCAGCAAATCAGGCACAATTTGCTGTTTTATTTTCATACGCATCAAAAGTGGCGGGTTGGCTGGGACGGTTTTTGGCGCAAAGTAACCACAGTATACCGCTAATCAACTTACAAATTACATATATATAGTATATATGACTAGCTCTCAATGATGACGTAAGAAATATGGTCATGTATGTAATCTGGTCCCAGCAAATCAGGCACAATTTGCTGTTTTATTTGCATAGTATATGTATGACTAGCTCTCAATGATGACGTAAGAAATATGGTCATGTATGTAATCTGGTCCCAGCAAATCAGGCACAATTTGCTGTTTTATTTGCATACGCATCAAAAGTGGCGGGTTGGCTGGGACGGTTTTTGGTGCAAAGTAACCACAGTATACCGCTAATCAACTTACAAATTATATAGTATTTGTATGACTATCTCTCAATGATGACGTAAGAAATATGGTCATGTATGTAATCTGGTACCAGCAAATCAGGCACAAATTTGCTGTTTATTTGCATACGCATCAAAAGTGGCGGGTTGGCTGGGACGGTTTTTGGCGCAAAGTAACCACAGTATACCGCTAATCAACTTACAAATTATATAGTATTTGTATGACTATCTCTCAATGATGACGTAAGAAATATGGTCATGTATGTAATCTGGTACCAGCAAATCAGGCACAAATTTGCTGTTTATTTGCATACGCATCAAAAGTGGCGGGTTGGCTGGGACGGTTTTTGGCGCAAAGTAACCACAGTATACCGCTAATCAACTTAAAAATTACATATATATAGTATATGTATGACTAGCTCTCAATGATGACGTAAGAAATATGGTCATGTATGTAATCTGGTCCCAGCAAATCAGGCACAATTTGCTGTTTTATTTTCATACGCATCAAAAGTGGCGGGTTGGCTGGGACGGTTTTTGGCGCAAAGTAACCACAGTATACCGCTAATCAACTTACAAATTACATATATATAGTATATGTATGACTAGCTCTCAATGATGACGTAAGAAATATGGTCATGTATGTAATCTGGTCCCAGCAAATCAGGCACAATTTGCTGTTTTATTTGCATAGTATGACTAGTATATGTATGACTAGCACGGAAAAAACTGAATTAATCGAAAAATCTAAACCTCCCGTTAACGGAAAAAACGGAATGACAATCAATATCAGTTATCGCGGGGTCAAAAGAGCAAAAACTAATATTTTTTCGCTAATATCACTAATGTTGGATGTAATTTACCAAAAAACGGCCGAAATCCGCGTGATCGTGCGCTATCGTGCACGCGCTCCGTCTCTATGTGCGTCGCTGTAAAAAAATTGATATTTTGCGATCTTTTGGGGTTGATTTGAGGTTAATTTGACTTAGTTATGAAAAATATAGCATTAGCTTAGCAATCCGGACCAGCCAAGCTATTGACTAGGGTCAAAATACTACAGGATGTTGTTGATCGTTTAACCGGAAGTGACTTAGGAAGATCCGTCTATTTTAGCCAAAATCAGCATAATGATGCTTTCCCGCCATCTGGTGGCGAATCGAGAGAATACATTTGCAATGAATGAAAAAAAAAAAAACATCTCTTCAATCCACCAGATCTTTCTTGTATGTTAAAATGATGAATTAAAAATATGCCAATTTGTTACCCAAACAAAAAAATTGGGACTGGCAGTCCAATGGTTTAATATCACTATAGTCCAAGATTAAATACATTTAAAACAATTGACAATTTACAATAAATAATAAAATAATTATACTGTATACGTGATAACATTTTAATTCAGTTTATATACCTTTTTTTCATCACATATCAATGATTTATTTTTCTTTGAAAAACTAAAAAGGGATCCAGAATATTTCTAAATTGATAAAACTGTATTTCTTATATAGATATAAACTTGAACCATACTTAATAATACTAGGTGTTTACATGCATAAAGTAGGTAGGTAGCAAATAGTTACACCTAATAATTAGACATTTCAAACGTTCCTTCACAGAGATACTGAGATTTCACAGTTTACAGCGGTCGAAAGTACTTGCGCGCTCTGCTTGCGCACTAGTTGGCCATTTATGGCCTACTAGTGTGCAACAAGCAAGTATGTACTCGACAGAGTGCAGTTCTAGTTTTGATCTGGATTCACCACAGCCAGTGTACAGTATTTAATTGGTATCAGGTACGGTCGCCCCTAAACCATCTCGCCCATTGATTTCTTCCGCCGACCTCATGCTGACTGCTCGGTGCCACGGTTCTTGTATTCTTTATTTTGTTTTACTGAGAATAAGGTTAGAAATAAGTTTAGGGTTAGAGATAGTTTTACTGGGGTTACGTTTAGGTATAGGGTTAGGATTAGGCATAGTTTTACTGAGGTTAAGGTTAGGAATAAGGTTATGTTTAACCGTTTAAGCATAATTTACTTAGGTTACTTTAGGAATACCAGGTGGCGCAGTTCAACCGGCTGTACACCCGGGGCGAGTTGGTAAAGGGGCGACTCGTCTGGTATTAACTTAATTGAAAGAGCAGGATTCTTGATGTAACACACACACTCTGTTTTGGAAATCCTAATGTGGACAGAGAAAGTGGACAGAGAAAAGGAGGGATGAGAAAAAGGGTGAAGGAGAATCATGCACGGAGAGAAATAATGAAGGCGTTACAAGTAAGGAAGAACACATCATATTGACCATTATCACAGTCAAGCTGAGGCTTAGCAGATTTATTCTAATCAAAGCCTCCAATTGGATGCCAGGCTTTATGACGAAACGAGTCACACGTGAGTAACCCTGGTGACGCCAGATGAGTGACGAGGGTTGATATGGTGTAATCCATCCATCCATTAAAACAGATTAAACAGCAGTACAGCACTCAGTGTACAGTGTGTATGAGTACATTCCTACTTTTGTACGTATGTACAGTACAGTACGTGTTTGTATGTACGCGTGTGTGCGTCAGAGAAAAAGACGGGGACAGAGAATGGAAAAAAGAAGGCGTTCCAATAATGCCAATGTATTGTTATTTAATCACAAGCTCCTTTATACTTCCTATTGGTTAAACATTTATACGCATTAGAATGTTCTTCTAATCTAATGCATGAGGGGCCATGATTTTTTTTTATGACTTTTTTCATTTACAGTATTGCTATGTTTATTTTATTTGAAAGTGAAACATTATGCCTTTAAATGGAAAGATGCACATCAACTATAACCTTTACTCATTGGATCAAAAACGTATTGTACTTTCTTCAGTTATAGAAAATAAAATCCTCATTTCCCCACAGACCTTTTATCTAATTGCCTGCTGTTCCATAAAAAGGAAACCCTGCACAATTAGTACATTTATCTGTCTGTACTAATTACACTAATTAAAATTAGTACAGTGCTCTGCAATTATTATTCTTTTGCAAATAAATCTAAAAGCATATTTTGTTTTATTTTATTTTATTTTTTGTTTACTTTTTCCCTGGTGTTTTTTATTGTTTTATTAGAGGTATGCTTTTCCCCCTTATATGTTCTTTATTTTAATTACTGCTATGTCCCATTTGGTTTTCGTGTCAAAGATTATATCACTATCAGACAGAAACAAGCCATTCTTTCCTGAGTTTAAATCCTCTAAACAGACCTGTTTTACGGACGGTATTGAACTGTGCTCTGCTGTGCTTGTACCTGTTGAGACCTATACCTTTCAATCCGGGAGCTACCTCTGTGTCTCATAGTTGTTGCTATACACAAATTTGAAGGTTTTCAGAAATCAATCACTTGAAAATCTCAATAAACAAAGTAAAAACAAAATAAATTAAATAGAGATACAAGGTTTCTGCCCGACAGCAATGGTGTACTGTATGCACTATGAGAGGGTGTGTGTGTGTGAGAGAGAGAGAGAGAGAGAGAGAGAGAGAGAGAGAGAGAGAGAGCGTATGTGTGTGGAAACCTGTCCCAGGCGATAGCCTCATTGCCATCTGCTGCCTACTGTACAGCCACACACACTAATACCCAAGCAGACCACAGAGGTCACAGACCGCAGTACAGAATGTGTGGGGGTTCTCTTGGGTTCACATTCTAGGGCTGTGATTCCCCAACACCGTAATGAGACAAGTCCAGGTGTGCCTTGGGATTTCGTGACAACAACCACACATTATTAATGCAAAGAATAATAATAATGTATTAATATCTGTACTTTGTGCTCACTCATTTCCTGATGGAGAGTGTGCATACATTGATGCACAACAAGTTTGAAAACCACTGTCCTAGACACTGTAGTAACGAGTAGACCTCATGAAATATAAATTACGCAGAATTCTCTTTTCTGCCACCAGGCATCGCAAGTAAATTACAGGTAACTCCAGGGATATTAAGGTGCCTTAAAGTGCAGACAGCTTCTATAAATGTGTCATCTGGAGCTATTTTTTATTTATTTTATTCTACCTCTGCACAAGATTGGATGTTTTACTGTGTCATATACAATTTGGCACAGTGAGGACGACATTGAAATACATGGCGGTGGTGGACATAATGTGACCAGATTTGACTGAGAGCCTGCCATCTTGCAAATTCCAGCTTTTCACCAGAGGAGAAAAACCTAAAATGAGTTAATAGCACAGGCAGACTCTTCACATAGTAGAGCATGTCTGAAATAAGTGCTGAAATCGACATGAAATAAATGCTTAAACATGTAGCTAGGTGTAATGTTAGAGACCACATAAGTGAACCTTTCAAGCCTGTTTTCTCAACTCGCTGTTTTCTGCAAGACTCTATAAGCCATATCTCCAAAACTGGTGGGTCAAACTGAACAACCAATTGTCAATTTGAAGCTATGATCCCCTGTTTTCATATGACATGAAAAAAATCCAATGTCAGTCCCTCAGTCAAATTTGGTCAAATATTTCTGGAAAACCTTTCCAAAATACAGTATAACTGTCTTGTCAATAGCAGAAGACAATGAAACCACATCATATGCCATACCAAATTATGCACCACCACTTTTCAGCAAAAGTACTGCCTGTCACATCCTATAATAAAGGTATGACAGTGTGTGTGTGTGTGTGTGTGTGTGCTCGTGCGTGCGTGCATGTTTTTGCAGGTCGTTTCATATCTTACCTGGTGATGTCATCGTCTCCCATCATGCCCCTGGGCAGTGGTGAGTATCTGGGTGTGGTCAAGGGGGCGGGGCTTACGGACTGGCTTCCTCCCATGTAGGAAGGACTTATATGGTTGTCTTGGTGAGGCGAGTAGGCTAGAAGGACAACACAGACATATTAAACTGTGGATAATCAACGTGAATTGTACTGTAAACTCTCAAGAGTTATGGGGGTCCGGGTACGTTCGAGTATATTTGTTTGAATTAATTTCGATCTTTTCGGGTTTTGCTAAAGTTTTGTGTAGTACGGACAGTTCATTTATTATCATGTCATGGTAGGTGATTGTGAATGTACAGTAGTTTAGTTACAGTAAGTGTGAGTGGTGTCAGGAAGTCAATTCAGCAGACCAAATGTGACCAGATTTGACTGAGAGACTGCCATCGCGCAAATTACAGCTTTTCACCAGAGGAGTAATGAGTTAATAGCACAGGCAGACTCGTCACATACTAGAGCATGTCTGAAATAAGTGTGAGAGCTGAAATGTAAATATGAAATAAATGTCCAAACATGTAGCTAGGTGTAATGTTAGAGACCACAGAAGTGAACCTTTCAAGCCTGTTTTCTCAACTCGCTGTTTTCTGCAAGACATTACTCTATAAGCCATATCTCCAAAACTTTGATTAATTTTAAGTCATTCATAGTCAATGGTCATAATCTTATAGATGAGGAGGCAATCGGGATTAAATCAGGTGATTATTAGTTTTGTACATGTGCTGGATAAAACTAAATCCTAGCAGCTTTCCTTAAAAATTAAATAAAATTAGTCTTACTATCAGCAGAACAGAGCACTGCATGGAAAGGACAACAATAGGATTATACTATAGAATACCTCATGTTAGTATAAGTATTACGTACTGCAACAATGTGTGTGTGTGTGTGTGTGTGTGTGTGTGTGTGTGTGGGGCACGACATAATTGTTGACCTATTAGCTAAGGACATAAGTTCATATGTTTCATCATCTGCCAAAATGTATAAGCACTCACATGTTTCAACTGCCATGTTCATGCACAATAATGAAAATGATGCCTTTTCAGATGTCACAGCTAATACACCAGATATTGTTGTTGTTGATGAGGACAGTAGAGAAGTGACATTTGGAAGTGGCATGTACATTTGACCACAGTCTGGAAGAGGCATTCCTTACCAAGATGCTTAAGTACCAGCGTCTTAAGGATGCTATTATACAGCTTGGCTACAAATGTAAACTACTTGTTTTCCAAGTTTGCGCATCCAGACCACTATTGATTGTGTTCAAGAATTTCTTGTTAAATGTGTGTGTGTGTGTGTGTGTGTGTGTGTGTGTGTGTGTGTGTGTTTGTGTGCATGCGTGTGTGCGTGCACTTGCTTGTGATTGTACTGTATACTCACAGTTGGTGACATCAGGTGGGGGGAAGTTGTCATTTATGAAGACGGAGGTGTGTTTGGCCACACGGAGGTACACCACGTCAGGGGTTGCCTTCAGAGCGGACACCGCATCCTCGTGAGTTACGTCCTCCAGGCAGGAGTTGTTCACCTGAACAAACATACATAACCGTACAGTAACCTACGTTCAATATACTGATGCATAAATACATAGCCAGTACGTATATTATTCACTAACAGTAAATCCAAGCACACTCGCACACACAGGCATCCAACATACATTAATACATCGATGCATATTCAAATATACAATTATGTACATAGTATAACTAATAAGCATGGGGATGTTTGATGTTCTTAATCGTATACATGTCACTAATGTGCACACCAAGAAAGATTTGATTACAAGAAAACGCAATACCGCTTTTTGAAAAGCATGAATCGAAAATGTGTTTAATCTTCAGGTGTACTTAAGTACATCTGTGAGGATGACTGTGATGCCTAATTTACACTCCGTCACCTGACGGTGTCCCACGCCGAAAAAGTCACTCACAAGAACAACATGTCGTAGCGCGACACATTTCGAGTACATCTGCCTTTTCCAGCATGGGACACCGTCACATTAAGAAGTATAAACCAGACATAGTCTATACTCTATAGGGTACGGTATCCTCTTATTAGTTTCTATTTCAATCAGGCCAGCTAGTCATTCTTAATCAGTACAGTGTATGCTGTAGCATTACTGTCACTTCATTGCTCACCACTTTTAAAGTGCAGTGTAGTGGTGCATGAGGGCAGACATCAGATACTGTGCATTTAGTCGCTCTGATTATGTCATGTAGAGGAACTGTTATACAGTAGTTACATTCCACAACACGCACAGTATAGATAGTGTCTCGCCCCGTGGGCGACGGGTTTAATTTCAATGACTGGAGCAGAGCAAGCCCAGGAGAGAACAAGCAAGATGTTTGATGCTATGAAGGGAAATTAATTTTGTCTTTGTTTATGTCTGTCTTATTTATTTATAAATTACGTATTTATTGAGTATAATGTTGTACTACAGTGTTTGCTTTTTCTTTTTTTTTTCCTTCTTTTTCTTAAAGGTATATTCAGTGATTTCACTTAATTCAAATATCACTTATTTTTTTGTTTTGTTGTGATAATCCTCCCTACTATAGAGTGTGCTGACCATATAAGGAGTTCCTCCCTGTCCCCAGTTAACCCCTGGGGGTCAAAAAACCTTAGGTTTCGTTTTTGACTCTCTATCCTGATTGGACGAAAGGCTGGGTCCCACAGCCAAAAACGAAACCTAAGGTTTTTTTGAGTGAAATCACTGAATATACCTTTAAAGGACCACTTCACCCCTTTTGCAACCAGATCTTATTTTAATGTTTGGGAGACAAGAAACACTTGTCTCCCTTCTTTCCTGGACTACATGTTGTCTCAGTAAGACAGCCCTCTCCCTCTCCATAAGATGGGGTGAGTGCAGCAAAGGATTATGGTCATTATAGTAATCCAGCAGTGAGAATGTGACAGTTGTGTGCAGTAGAGTTGAAGAGGTGTACGGGTGGAGGAAGGATGGAGAAATAAGAAAATGATTTTTTCTTACGCCCATTAGTTTGTCGCCTATCTGTAGCCGTCCATCTTTGTGAGCAGCCCCGCCCTCGATGATTTTTGTCACATAGATGCTGTTGTCACCTGGGACATGTTGATTGCCTACACCACCTGCTATACTGAACCCTAAGCCTGGGAGAGAGAAACAAACAAACAATAACATCAGTTCAGACACTCACTTCAAAGTAGATTAACCATTTATTGCAACAAATGGAATACAGTTAAACTTGGCATTAAAGGCTGCCCTCTGGAGATGTTCTCTGGATTTTGTCGAAGCAGCATGCTAAGCAAAATCAGGGGAATTAAGCAAATTAAAACCCCCATAGGGATACAATAGTAATACATAAGCAATACATTGACATTGATATTTAGCTTGAATCAGCAGACATACAGTAAATTCAGTAGTATTTGACCCTATCATTCATGCCAGACTCTTGAGCCTATGCCAGACTGATCAAAAGGTGGAGGCTGGGGTGGTGGAGGCAAGCTTTGCCAGCAGCAACAGTGTCTGTGAAGCAATGGAAGCAGAGCTATTGTGTAGCAGAGAGCCGAATTTAAACAGACCGCCATGTTGAGGGAGTGAGGTGTGATTGGAGTATGGACGTATTGATCAGCTGAGATGTGAATGAGGAATAGGAAGCTAGGCTGATTGATATCAGCTGACAGACGGCTGATTACAGCTGAGGCTTGCAGACCCCCGTGTCCCTGTATGCATTAACACCATGCTTCATTATGAATGATTTTTGAAATGTTTGATTTACCTGGAAAATGGTGTAATACTGTACGTGTGACTATTACACTATAACGATAATATGACTGTAACTGTTAACCGTACAATCGATTGACAAGTAGGTTAGAATATAATGGGCTAGACAGACAATGGCATCCACTACTCATAACAGATGATGGGTAAAATGCAGAGGACAAATACCACATTATGTGTAAATATACAGTACTGTGGCAAACTACCACAGCAACACATGCCCGCCAAAGTCGCGAAACTTCAAGATCTACTAGCTCGCAATGCGTCCTGCTTGTTATAGATCTGCTATTTTCGCTATTTGGGAAAAATGGCATGCCCAACAAAAATGGTCTGTCTGTAGAAGAAGCTGTTAATACTGCCATTATTCAAACTCCTGATTTGAATGCTTCTGTGAAAAAGAAGAAGAATATTAATATGACCATAATATGAATCAATTTGCTCTACCGCCGTATCACCTTTGGGACCTTTGACCAGTTTAATGTCTATGATTCTCTCGGAGAGGCTCCTCCTGCGTCGTATGTACAGCCTGACCAGACCTCCGGCCTCCTTCAGTGCCTCCACAGCTCCACTGTGGGTGACCTCCCTGACGTCTGCTTCGTTCACACGAACTATGCAGTCATTTACCCTGCAAGTGACATGACACACACACACCACCGTCACCACTGTTTTTTATGTTGTTTGTTTTGTTTTTATTCATTCAGACTTCATTTTGACTTTTTTTCTTTAGTTGTAAATGTTTTCACCTACGTATGTTATCCAGGTCTGTATCGCCACCGGGTTTACACTAGGTGTTGATTATGTGCCAAAAAGCCCATTATAAAAATAATTAAAATAAATTGTGCACGTCATGTGCATGTCGTCACTTGCACACCGGATTAGAGCAATTAAAAAAAAACGTTTTAAAGGCGTCCAAAGGCGTTCATTGCAATCTATACCATATGGGAAAGGCGTCAAAAGGCGTCCTTTATTGTGTGTATGTGTGTGTGTGTGTGTGTGTGTACCTACCTGAGTCGTCCATCCTGGGCTGCAGCCCCTCCAGGTATAATCTTGGTAATGAAGATAGAGGGGTCTTCTCCAATATGGGGGTTATCAGTGCCCCCTGCAATACTGAAACCCAGGCCAGAGTTACCCTATACACAGTCAGTCAGTCACACGCGCACACACACACACACACACACACACACACACACACGCGCACACACACAGAGAGAGAGAATTGAGGGCATTCTTATGCAAATATTTTGTGTTTTATTTACAGCTGTTATTTGCTGTGCCTTTTCATATACAGTACTGAAAAACTTAAATTTGTTGATCACCTTGTTCTATCTGCCTGATAGTGATGCGCGCCTTGCGCAGGTCAGGGTTTTCTAAAACCTGATCCCATCATCCCACCAAACCAACCAAACAATGTGTTAATTAACGACCCAACACCACCTGAACCCGACCTGTTCGATTGCGTTTACTGTGGCTGGGGTTGACCTGCACACGACCCTGACCCACGATAATTGGGTCCAAAGCTTTAGATTCTGGCCATACCAAATTACTCCTGTGCCACATTTCCTGGGTTGTTTGCATAGTCTTTTTTGTTATTTTGACCAGAATGCCTGGGTCCGTGAGGCTACTCAGTCAGTGTTCTGACTGGGTAGCGTTACGTTACTTCCTTCACAGTTGTACCAATGATACTAATACAGCTCTGTAGCAGAGCCTTGCCAGTGAGCCAACATCCTGATTCTGTTTTAGGCCAAATTAACAGAAACGTATAGATGGACTGCCGTTAGGTAAATTGGTCATTGGTAAATTGTGAAGGAATTGTGAAGGAATTGTGAAGGACGATTTCAACAAACTCCACAGTGTGATATTTTGGCATGCAATGGCTAATACCCTTCAGTCACACAGGTGTGACTGTGACCATAGTCATACGCTTACACAACAATGTCAATATGGCTCCTGTGAAAAAGGTTACAGCTGTGTCTTCATCTCCTGCTTTCTCACTTTCTATGGGGCTGTAGTGTGCGTGTGCGTGTGTGTGCCTGTGCGTGCGTGCTTGTGTGCATGTGTCCATATTATCCTTGAAGCAGAGCTACTTAAATAGACAGAACCAGGTCACAAGAGAATACAGAGAGAGAGAGAGAGAGAGAGAGAGAGCCTCACACAAAGAAAGCCTCAGGGAGAGAGGAAAGGAGGGATGGAGGGGAAAGAGGCAAATTATAGTTAAAGGGGAACATGGTAGGAAAGGGAAGGGACCGTGAAGGAAATGAAAACCAAATAACTGAGACATAAGAGATAGTGACGGTGTCACAATGTGAGCAACACACATACTGTATAGAAATGAGCTGAACAAATGGATTAAGGTGAGACAATAAGGAGACAATGTTTTAGCCCCTGTCCGTCCATCAATCCGTCTGTAAGCAGCTAATCTCTTGCACCGTTGGACCGATTAGGATGAAACACACTTTCACACACTCTCACAGTAGGGCACTCTCAAATCGGCCTTAATGATGATGTTATGATAGGCCACTTCACGTTTTGGCCTATAACTCTTACCCTAACTCTAACTTTTAAGTTTATTGTATTTGAAATGTAATACAATTATTTACATTGGATTACCCAACTCAAGCAAGGCTCTGCAAGTGTATCTGTATACTGTGATGAAATGAAAGGAACCTGCTCCCTTGAAAATCAAACCAACCACAGTACTGTATGGTGTTGAAAATGATCAGCACTAATGTCAAGTATACGATGAGTAAAGATCTTACCCTCTCCAGTGTGATCTCCTCATACTCATAGTCTGCTTCTGTACCATTGACCTAATATAATGAGAGATAGAGACAGACACACACACACACACATGTGCACACACACACACACACACACATGTGCACACACACACACACACACACACACACACACACACACACACACAAATGGAGAGAACAAATGGAAGAGAGAGACAAATTAATGACCCATGATAGATATGGGACAGTTGATAGTGGGTTATGGTAGCATTGGTATGAACTGTTTAACCTAACCACATACAATTGGCTGGGTGCAAATAGGCTATAGCCAAGTGGTTAAGGCGCGTACCACAAAGGCGCTTTGCTCTTTGACCAATAGTTCACATGCTCGCAGAGCATGTGAACACGCTGCTATTTTTAATGGCCAAAGCAAAAATCTTAAATGACACGGATGCTTTCCCGGTTTTAATGGGTTACAATGAAATTAGGCATTTGTTAGAGAACGAATGGTAAATGTATTAAATATTAAAATGTTCAAATAAACCTGCAATTTTGAGGGGAAAGAAAAACATGCGCATTCCTGGCACAATCGCTAACATGGAATATGGTGTGTGTACACACACACGCACACACACACACACACACACACACCATACACACAGAGGATGGCATTAAATCTGATCTGAATAGAGCATTATGTTTTGTTTTCTACAAGGCTTATACTGGGGGATGAATGTCCTCTCCCTGCCTCTGCACAACCCCCATTTTTATAACTACTGTAGTCGCACATAGACACACGTGCACACTGCGCACACACACACACACACACACACACACACACACACACACACACACACACACACACACACACACACACACACACACACACACACACACACACACACACACACACACACACACACACACACACACACACACACACACACACACACACACACACACACACACACACACACACACACACACACCAGCCAAGTTACATCCCAGTGGGTCATGTAATCCCATTGGCTGTATAATCTGTCTCTCTCTGCAGTCAGATTAGTATATAATTTGTATTCCTGCCCATTCAAAAAGCAAAGCACAAATCTCAGCCACCTGCATGTAACAACAATGTGATGTACTGTTGGCCTATAGTGCCACAGTGGTTTTCCAATGTTTTCCACGCCAATGAACTCCAAATTAACATATTCAGCCACGAGCCCAGTGTGTTGTTGAAACGTTTTTAAACGATTCTTTTGAAAATAGCAGATTTACAAGAGAGTTAACATTTGAAATTAGTCTACAGTAGGTCAAATGGTGAAAATGGAACATAGAAGTACTGTAACTTACTTAATGTTTTTTCTCCCTGTGTTCAGTACTTCCCATTTGCTAAATTTGTAATTCTCTAAATTCTCTCATTTGTACTAGTGATAGTATTCATCTTGTCTATTTGGGTTACTAAAAACTAAAATCCATACTCGAGCGTATCTATAGTCATTTCGATCTGCTCCAGCTGATTTCAGGTTTTCATCCCAGTCAGTCATTATGCTAAATGACTCTAATGTGAACAATATTGCACTATATTTTATTTGTGCTGTTTGTGCCAACGATATTTCACTGAAGGAGAAAAACAGGCATAAAGCATGTGTCCCTGGTGGTGTCTCTCTCTGTGCTGTTTATTTTTGCAGAGTGGTATATTCCAGGAAGAGAAGCAGGGATTCCACAGTAATTACATAATAAACTTATCTGACAACATACATTGATTCCCTAAATTCCCTCTGACAGTTCTGGCTACCAGTTGAATGGTTTTCCAATCTAATTATTATGAGCCATAAAAGACACTGCCGGGGGTAAAGGGAAACTTTTCAGATTTTCAACCTAAAATCCCATTGTTCTGATGACAGGCGATAGTGTCAACATTATGATGTCTGGTGCTCTCAGAATAGGACAGAACGTTTCAGCTCAAGACCAAAAAGAAAAATGTGATGTTTCTCAGGGACCCAAACCCAAACAAGCTTGTGATCTGCTATTTTCACTACTACTCTTTACTCTTTTATTGAGCTCCTAACATCGTCCCTCACCTACAGTAGTATCAACTCAATCAGAGCTTAAATTCTGCTAAAACGCTGCTAAAGAATGCACTTATAATGGGAGTGGACGGAGGGAAAACATTGTTGTAACACATTGTAAATCTCACGATAATCTACACCTTAAATCAGTTTATATAAATCCCAGGTACGTTACAGTGATCAAGCATATCTGAACTAGGGAAGGGAAGCGCTTGCAGTGGCTCAGGGGTAGAGTGACCGGATAGCAACCGCAAGGTTCCCAGTTCAAACCCGAGCTCCCCCAGAGTTAGTGTCAAAGTGTCCTTGAGCAAGACTCTGTCTGAACCCCTAATTGCTCCCGATGTGCAGGTGGGTGCCTTGCATGGTTTCCTTCGGCATCTGTGTGTGTGTGAATGGGTGAATGTAATGCACAATCTCGGTAAAGCGCCTTGGATAAAGGCGCTATATAAATACACCATATACCATGTCCTTACGAACCCTGGTCGTGTGGTGTTTCGAAGCACCGCCCGTGCTCATAAGACTGTGAATGAGTTGGATCTGAGAGGCTAAACCTCATCTGTGGTCTGTGGCTCAAATAGCCAATAAATAATGGGCCTTGATACTCTTCTAGAGTACGGTCATACTTACATATGGGGGGGGTGATAATAATGGGCCTTGATACTCTTCTAGAGTACGGTCATACTTACATATGGGGGGGTGTAGAGTACGGTCATACTTACATATGGGGGGGTGTCGGCGCTGTCTGTGTTGACCACCACTGGAGGGGGGTTGGCCTGCAGGGAGACAGAAAGAACACACAGGCAGAATGAGAATGGTATAATGGAAACACTAAACGGAGAATTAGCACACACATGCACTGACACACAGAAGCGCAAACACACACACACACACACACACACAAACAAATCACATTAAGGAGCTTTTGAGTTGAGATTTGACGAAAAACATTGTATGTGCATTGCAAACACCACACACACACACACACACACACGTACCAATATGACAATGACTTACTCGTCTTGTCAGAGTCAGAGTCGCGGTGTTTTGGTACATGTTGAATGCATCTGCTACAAATGACCACCATTGAGCGACTACATTCACTGCATGACATACTGCACTGTCCTAATAATGGATAGTATTATAAGGTACTTCACTGCACTGGACAATGTTTACAATGTAACTCACTACACATGTTTTACTACACTTGTTGGACGACGCTGTGCTCTACTGTAATTCACAACGCTGTCCTGTACTAAAGCACAAGGCTACATGTCCGGTCTGATTGGCTCATCCATCTATTCACTGTTGCTGTGAAAGCTAGCTATGAAACAGATATCCTGAAGGCTGTAAGCTGTTCATTTGTTAATTTCATGTACCCTCAGTTTGCAGCACAAGCACAACCCTTTTCCATCTCCAGTCTAGTGGCCTTCTGTTCTGTCACCAGCCTGTGCCAGCTATCTGTTCTCCTTCTAGAGCCTCTGGACAGGTCAGACATAGCCACAGAGCCCCCACACTCTCGGTCTCTCTTTCCATCTAGATAATGTATTTTTCCCCCACCAGGCTAATACAACAAATATGAAGACAGTCAGTCAGGGTATCTTTAGGCAGTCCACTGTCTCAAGGTCCAATCTTCTTCTCACAGCCACAGAAAATACCAAATAGCCATGTGCCTGCCGTGCTGCTGTCTCCCCTAGCCTGCACACCCCTCCCCTAACTCCTCCAGTTTTCAGTTAGCAGCTCGCCAGCCAGTCCACCACCCTATGAACCTCCGGGTCTTCTCCAACCACCCAGGCCGGTCTGTGCCGTGAATTCAGAAGTGCCAGTCTCCTCGTCCGAACCAAAAAGCCAATCAATCAACTAACCAACCAACCAGCCATGCAGCACACCAAATTGACAGTCTACAAAAGGTTCACAGCATCAGAAAGCAGAGCGAGGACAGCAGTACTATCCCTCTACACTAATCCCTCCCTCCCTCCCTCCCTCTCTCTTTCTCTTTCTATCCCTTTATCTGCTCAGCCCTCTCATGGCCCAACTGCTCACCCCCCTCTCTGTCAAACACATACAGTATGCCCTCTCTCTCCATCTCCAGCTGTCCGTCACTGTCACCGTCAGTGAAGCTGAATAGATGCTTAATACTATATGGACACATAGTAAGAAGACAGGGATGGATGGAGGGAAGACAATAGAGAGGGAGATAACAGGAGGAGAGAAAGGAGATATAGAGGAGAGGGGGTCATAGGGATTATGGGTATTGTGGGAGGAGTCATTTTTGCCTACTGAACAACAATATAGAGGGACAGAGGTCAGGCACGCACGCACACGCGCACGCACGCACACGCACACACACACACACACACACACACACACACACACACACACACACAAAACAATTAACGGTGTAATATTGCCATGATAATGTAACAAAGGAGGCAGGGTGAGAGGGAGATGTGGTGACAGTAGAGAGAGAGAGAGAGAGAGAGAGAGAGAGAGAGAGAGAGAGAGAGAGAGAGAGAGATAATGAGGGAAAGTGTGGACAGAGATTAGAAGAGAGAGAGCAAAGACAAAAAGAGAAGAGCTGAGGAGGAGAGAAACATAAATTGTGCAGCTACTGTATTGTAAACAAAATGCCAATGTGACAGTGAGGACTGGCTGAGCCTGACATTTGCAGCTGTTATCACCCTGTGTGTGTGTGTGTGTGTGTGTGTGTGTGTGTGTGTGTGTGTGTGTGTGTGTGTGTGTGTGCGAGCGCACACGTGCGTCTCTATCTATGTGTCTGTGTATCTGTGTGTGTGCGCTTGCGTGCACACTTTTATTATCACAATAATCATACTACATTTTAATAATCTGTTAGAATTGTCACACGTACAGTAAGGCTAATCACAAATACTGTATATGTGATATGCATAATACTGCACATCATGTCATGTTTTCCTGACTCACAGACTAGAGTTTAACTTCTCACAATGATTCTATCAAGCCTCAATTCATCAAGCCTCTTAGTATCCACATACTGATGACTTATTATACAGTCTGTATTGAAATGTAACAGTGTGGCATCATGTACACAGCATAAATCATGAGTGTAAATTGAACTCTGCATGAGGCCCAAATTAGATTTATGTTGTATGGCAGTGATACTCAAAAACTCAGGCCCGCGGGCCACTTCCTAGCCTGATTAACCAGTGCCCTTTGAAATAACATTTCATTCGCAGAAAGGAATGTAATGTGATTTCAAGAGGGAGTGGATACCAGGCTAGCCACTTGGCACAATTTTGACTGTCAAATCAATCAAGCTAAACAAATGAAACGTTTTCTTTTAGACAGAATGAAGTCACCTAGGCTCGGACACACCTGCCTAACCCCATTCAGATCAGCAGCGAAGATGAGCCTCAGCAAGGGCCCAAAGGTTGATGCCATGGTCATTTTACCAGCTCATGCAAATTACCACCATGTCTAATTAGCAAGATAACAGTGTCAGTTGTTAAGATGGACAATGTAAGGCGCCAATGAAATCAAGTCATTAATGTTGTCATTTTATCAACTGGTCCCCTGGCCCCTTGCCATTTTTGTAATGTGGCCCACAGATTCAGCTATTTGAGTATCCCTGAACGCAAGGCGCAAACTGCATTGGGGTAGTGTCCAGTGAGCGTGCGTGCGTGTGTGTGTGTGCGTGTGTGTGTGCGTGTGTGTGAGTGAGAGAGAGAGTCTGTGCATCATTGACAAGTACTGAAAACAAATCCTATCAGTCCGTCAGCTAGAGAATTCATTGACACGCTACACTGCACACTTATATAACATGGATCAGTGTGTGTCCCTATCAGTAATACACACAGGCTGTGGTCGTTTGACATGCCCATGGATGTTGTTTTGTGTGTGTGTGTGTGTGTGTGTGTGTGTGTGTGTGTGTGTGTGTACACACCTGCATGTGTGGCTTTATGCACACAAGAGGGCATCCAACTCCATGGCAGGAAATTATGTCGTTAGGCTTACATTTGTCAACAGAAGGGCGGGGTGAGATCAGATTCTACAACATCATCATAATTATATTATTAATCACCACAATCAGAATTTAAATAACTGGTAATTAGCAAATCCGCCAACATCTGATGACATACAGCAGCAATTATCTGAATAGGAGCCAGGCATTCTGACAAAAACTCATTTGAATGAATGAGTTTTATAATGACAGCGCAGCAGTCATGTGTAGAAAAGCGTACAGCCATCAAAGCCATGTAATGTTTGTTTCCCAAATGGTCTACATCATTCCAAAACAATGTTCCGCATTTAATTCACAGAAGGACACACCAAGGGTCAATTTACACAATCCAACATTGGACCCAACACGCACCCATGCACACTCTCACAAACGCACTAGCGCACGTGCGTGCGCACACACACACACACACACACACACACACACACACACACACACACACACACACACACACACACACACACACACACACACACACACACAAATGAGCTAATATAATCAGATGTAGCATAATCTAATGTGAATGGCTGTGGTAATCATGCTAATCATATCATTCTATTGCTAGGCATTGCTGATATCAAATACAAATATAACTAGAGAATTCGCAATTTAAAAAAATTGCAGAGTGTGGTTGCCGCAGTGGCTTACATATGCCCCTCCCACTAATATTGCCAGCCAATTACAATTTCAAGTCACACCTTAGATCATGTGTAAGTAATTCGGAGGGGATTTAACCCCCAAAATTCATGTTTTTGCGACAAATGGTTACATTTGCTTTTAGAACTTGGTTGATTGAACCACCCCGGACATGTGATTCAAATTTGGCATGGAATGGACATTCCGTTCGTGATTTATGGCATTCTTTGTGATATAGGCCCATCCTACTAACTTCGGACGACGATTACGGCCGAACGAATCAAAATTCCGCCGTTCGAGTTTTCATCGCAAAGGTCCAGAGATCACGTATACAGATTTTTGTGAGATTTGGACAAAATATGTAGGAGGAAAAGCAAAAAGTGTGTTTTGGACAAAATTCAAAATGGCGTAAAATCTATCATGGCGGAAATGGGCGTGGCCTATATGGGGAGATGTGTCATGACCCAAGGAATCCAGGGAAAAAAATATTTTGATTTTACGACCTACGGTTCAAGAGTTATAAGCCAAAACGTAAAGTTATAGCGCCACCATGAGGCAGACCGATACAATTATAAACTTATAGGTTAAATCATTTTAGTGATAAGTATGAATTTTTCCTCCAAGTTTTGTAACTATAGTGATTACAGTCTCCGAGGAAAGAATACTTGAGTGTGAATTTTTGCATTTTCCCATTCATGTCAATGGGAAATTTTAATTCACTAATAAATTCATATCAATTAAACTATACAACATTTCTCTTAGCAAAACACAAGCACACGATTCCCGATTTTTCCGGTCAATTTGACATATGGCTCAAGTGTGTACAGTCAAAACTGTGGGACTAGTAGTGCGGCAAACTTTGTCTTACTCCAGGTAAATAATAATACGGAAAGTGTTACAGTTACTAGAGTCTGGTTGCCCTTCGGGCAACCACACTAATGAGTTGCACTGCAGCCTGTCGGTGCGGGTGCGCAGATATGCCCAAATATGAACATGCGCAAATCAGTATTGTTAGGCAATGTTAGGTGTGTCAGAGATTCACAATCTCGGTTTTATTTCCTGTATCTGCGTGATGTACAGTAGGTGGACACTTCTTAGGAGACTGGAAGAATGTTGGAGTCTATTCATTCCAAAGGGAGAATGAACGTGAACACAGCTTCAGAACCCTTCTTTAGCCCCATTGTCACTAAACTAAATATTGGACCAGATTGTCACATGTCACACAATATTTCCAATATTTTCATACTAAAATTGCTTATTTTAGCAAGACAAATCGGGAGAAAATCTACTTTATTATCAACCTTTCTCTCTCTGCAGTCTGACGGACAACAAATAGAGGGCTCTGTCCCTAAAAACAACATAGATCTAAATGTGATTATAGTACGTGAAATCTTTATGGAAGTATTCAAATGAAATGTTCCAGTGCTCAATAATAACATTTTCCATTACTGTCTTGGTTGGTTAATGGGGGTTGATTTGGGAATTATGACATTTTGCCATAAATGTTATTTCTCCATATTTATCAATGTGCAATAACGTTCACAAACAGGTCATAACACCAAAATAAATGCTTTTATACAGTAAAGACAAGTTTGATTGACAGTCTGTCACAATGCCAAAAGTTTGTGCAGCAGTAGGCTGTAATAATAATAAAATACTTTACCCAAATACCCAAAATCTGTCTGGGGAGAAGCAAACCACGCCCATTTAGGAGACCATTATTTTGTAGGATTTTGGTACAATTTCGCCTCTAGTGGCTCCAGTTGGGATCAACTATCTTCCTAAATGAACAATCTTTTACAATTACATCATATGGCAGCCGAGTCTATGGACTTTAATGTTTGTTTAGTGTAATTTTAACAAATGGATTCTATGGATTTTTAATGAGGCGCCCCTCATTTCGAGTGTGTTTTTGAGTGGTGCAACCACTCCTACAACCAGGAATGTCCGTATCATGTATCCGTCAAGAGCACGAGTGGTGTGCGCATGCGTGAAATTGGAACGACAGAAGTATGTGACATGGCTGCCACCTGCTGGACGCAAATCCAACTGCTGACTGTCTAGGTTCATTGATATCCATAATAAAGCAGAGAGAGAGAGAGAGAGAGAGAGAGAGGAGGGGGGGGGGAGAGAGGGGAGTTGCACCACTCGGTTCACACAGGTGTGCTTTTTTATTTACAGTAGCCAATTAATTCTACCCCGTTTACACCCCAATTTTGTCATTATGGTAATTTATTCCTCCCCACACACAATTCTGTGTTGTCAATGCTGTTGTATACCTATTGGTCAATTTCATGTTCCTTTCATCTATTTGTTTACTTGTATCAGGGACCATGTACAAAATCCTTTCATCTCAAGCAAAGACAAAAGTACCAGATTTAACTCATTTCCATCTGTAGTCCCTGAGCCGGTGAAGAAAAACATTAAAACACAGTGCCAAACCCATCACCTCTATCACCACTATGAGTATGAATGAACCAATAACCTGTTGATATGCATGATGCAGGCACGCACGCACGCACACGCACACGCACACGCACACACACACACACACACACACACACACACACACACACACACACACACACACACACACACACACACACACACACACACACACACACACAGTTTTCTTTTTAGCTTTCGGGAGAAATTATGGAAATCTGTACAGACAAGGAGCTTATTCCATTCTTCAATCGCTTTAGAATAAAAAAGCAAATGACTCGTTTAGGGACGCTATAATCCCCATTGAAGCTCTGATGGAGCAGCATTAGCGATCATATAATCCACTGAAGTACTAAACGCATAGCCTGGAATCCAGACTGATTCACTATGTTTGTCTCACTTTGCTACTCAGTCTTAGCCTGGTTAATAAACCAGACCGAATCAGCCGTTGGCAAAAGAAATTTGCCTACCGGTGGATTTCGGTCTGGAGAGGCTCAATTTTACGCCCATTTCCTACTCCAGAGAATGTGGCCTCCAATAGGGACACGGTATGCAATATGGGCGGGCTTTGGTACAGTGACGTTCAATGCTTGAGACCTTTGACTGACAGTAGCTCTGACCAATTGCGTCAAAGAGAAAATGTTTCCCTGAAAATGAAATCCAAGCTGAGCCTCCCCAGACTAATATCCCACAGATCCGTGCGATATTAGTCTGGTTTATTAACCAGGCTAACTCAGTCTGGCCAGAGTCCTATTTTACTAGTTTTTTCAAATGTCACCAATTACGTACTATGTAACTCAGGACCAATCATGTTTGTGAATGTCCCACCCCTTGGAAATAGGCTTACCAGACTGTGAAACAAGGGCATGATTACAATCTGTGTCCGTCTCTAGACATGGTAACGCCCCGCCTGCCTCTGATTGGCCTACCGACACTGCCCATCTTACCAGGTGGATAGCGAGGTTACTCTGTGCGTGGTGGGAAATAATACAAGTACGGTATAATACAAGAGAATGACAGCTTGGCACGCGTGACAGATGACACTCCAGAATGCAGCCTTGTAATTTTTATTTCTGTATAAGAGGCAAACTAATATAGTTTATGCTGTTTGCTTTTTTTTTTGATCAAAGTTTTTTTATTAATGTTCACACGAAGATATTATACAACATTTTTCGAACATTTTTTCCCCTTTTTTCCCTCCCCCCAGAGTTTATGCTGTTTGCTTTGATTGAATAATTGCTTGAATGCCGTAATATGATTTGATTTGGGTGTGTTCTAAATAAAGTGTTTATGTTGATTACCGTGTATCAATCTGTAATTTATTTCTATGTGTAAACTTGAAACATTATTGTACTGTAAAAAGGTATTTTTTCCCTTGATCTTTATCCTAGTATAATAGTATTAGTTTACAATAATTAGATTAATACACAATAAAAAGTTCAGTCACACGAGAGAGACTCGAAGTAGAGTCGCTGCTTCTTTGCCTGGAAAGGAGCCAGCTTAGGTGGTTCGGGCATCTTAGGATGCCTCTCGGGCGTCTCCCTATATGGAGGTCCTCGAGGCACGTCCCACTGGGAGGAGACCCCAGAGGGCAAACCAAGGCTTAAAAAGTTAAAGTAAATAAGTAAATCATTTTACACATTTTAAAACAAAAATCCATAAATAAAAATAATAATGATTAAGTAGGAAAATAGCTGATCTACAAACTTGCAACGCGTTACAGACTGCAGACTTTAATGAGATTCTCACACAGACAACACCCACCCACCCACCAGCTAATATATCACATCAATTGATTCTAATTTCACTAAGTGCCCCTCCAGGCTCCTCTCTTCTCCCGTCTCTTTCTTTACCGTCTCTTTTTAGGGTTTTTTTTGGCTTGTTGTCTCCACCAGGTCAAAGGCATGGGGAGAGACTATGTTTTAAACCCTTTTGTTCGTCTGTGTGTGTACGTCCATCTACCTCTCGTCTGCATTTTTCCACATCTGCCTTTTAGAACGCCATTAGGAGGCCGACTCCTTCAGATTTTATCCACATTTCACACAAATCGGTACACATGCATGATCTCTATGGTCTTGTGATCAACACAGATCTGTTTTCATATTCCATCCTGATTGGCTACAATTGACATCTACATTTTTCAAGTGTGGTCCTTTTTGAACAAATACCTCAAATCATGAACGCAGTGTCCAATTGCTGTGAAGCTTTGCACTCACATTTCCACTATGTTGAGGAACAATAATGCCACCCTATTAACATTGCCCTATAGCGCCACCAGGAGGCACATATTTGCAAAAAACTCCTACACATTTCTTCCAAACATTCCTGACCTGGTGGAGACCTGTGCAATTTTTCTAGTTTCCTTCTCCACCTACCTGACGGGCTTGTATCTGTGTTGTGTGGTGTATGTATGGCGGGTGTGTTGGCGCCTCCCCAGAGTGTGTGCTACACATACAGGTGTCATTGGGCCACGGTCTGCCCACAGCCTTCCCCTTGGCTTTACTCTTGTTGGGACTCTTCTTGGCGCTGTCTTTCAGGTTGATGAACTTCCCCTTTTTGCCCCTGTTGGTCAGGTGGGCAGGCAGGGTGTTCCAGCCATAGTTCACGGGGCCGGCAGATAGGGGGAGCTGTGGTGATAAAAAGGGCTGTATGGACAGCGACGGGGAAGTGTGAGGAAGAGGAGTGTAGTGATGGTACTGTGCAGGGAGCAACACAGAGTGGCGATTGGACGGGTGGTGACTATGGTGAGACTGTGGTGAGATCAGCTGGAGCTGCTGTTGATATATATGACTATTGGGCGAAGCCAGCATGTGAACGGGTGAAAGTGGAGTCTGCAGCTGTGAATGAAGATGCAGTTGATGATGGCTTGGAGATAGCTGCATCTGGTGGTGGCGACTCGGCGAGTGCGGTTGATGACATGGCGATTGGGGTGCCACGTGGCAATTGGATGAGGGTAGCGCCAGCTGCTGATTTGGAGAGGCCGCTGCGATGTGGTAGTAGCTAGGCGAGGGTGAAGCAAGCAGGTGTGATGGCGAAAGACTCCCACAGACCGAATGAGGTCTGTGTGTTGGTGAATGTAACGGAGAAAGTTGCATTTGGTGTTTTGGTGTCTGCAGGAGGTTCTGGCTTTGCTTTGAGTGAGAATGATGGTGCTTGCCCGTCTTGGCCTTCCCTTTGCAAGCCTTGATCTTGACGGCGCCACCACTGGGCTTCTTAGGACTGCAGCAGAACTCATGGTTGTGGAAATAAGTGGTCATGGCTTAGTATGTATATACAGTATATAGAGAGAAAGACTCTTGTCTCACTATCTTTTTTTCCTCCTTACACACGTTATCTTCCTCACCTCCACTGGAACAGAGATGGAAAAATAGATTAGATCCTTTTTTTTCTTCTGTCCATGAGATGAAGCACATCCAGAGCATCTCCAGTAGGTTGGCTTCTAGCAGACAACATATCATATACTGTAGATTCCACTCTTTCTGTCATTCTCTGGTGAATGACAAAATTCCAAAAAGATAAAACGTTCCACATTGGCAGACTTGCTTTTCTTCCTCTATATTTTAAGTCCCCGAGGCCACGTTCAGCTAAACTCAAAGCTAATTAAAGTGAACGTTCTCTTACAGTGTCGTCGCTAACGAACTTCATCTCCGTCGTCCTCAGCTCCCATCTCCCCTCAGGGCGAGATACACTAGAGAGAGGCTGGCTGGGTCTGAGGAGGCGGAGGAAGATAAGAGTCCTGATGTCTCTGCTGTCCACAGTAACAACATAACGGTGCTGCATGAAATGGAGGGAGAGGAGGTGACAGCACCCAGTACTGTACCTTCTCTACTCTTTTGTCTCTGAAGAGGATCACCCAGCTCAATCCATACACTGTCCTCCTCCAATGGAGAAAGTAGAAATGGTGGGATTGAGGTAAAAGTTAGCTCCGTTCTCTGCCGTCTCTCTTCTTCAATAATCGGTCAGAGTATCACAGGCACTGGACTCACATGAATCTGTATAGATGGACTATCCTCCTCTGCCTCTTTCTCCCTCTCTCTCTAACTAACCAGATGAACAGAGTAACAGTGGCTCCTCATGTTCAGCTTTCTTTTTTCTCCTCCTTTATTCAGCTTCTGTTATCGGGCCATGTACATCTGTAGGCACACTCCTTTCTCTCTCTCTCACTTTCTCTCTCTCTTCTGCACCGCTGCCCACTCAGTGTCTCTGCCTCTGTGTTTTCCTCACTCTGTCCCACTCACTGCATGTCTCCCTCACTGGCTGGCCAATTAGGGGCTTCCCTGGGCTCCTGCACATGACAGCAGCCAGGCATAACTAATCGATAGGCGAGCAGGGACAGTGATATGCAGCGCTCAGGGCTCGGCCGGACGGCCGGCTGTGGTGTGGTGTGGTGTGTGGGTCTGTGTGTGCGTGTGTGTGCTGTATCTGGGACTGTGATTGGTTGAGCCCAGCTCCTTCCATCAACCTTTGTCTTGTTCTTATAAAGCCTCACAAGGCAGGCCAGGTCAGCTGGAATGATTCTATGAAACATTCCTCCATGTGTGTTGGCCTACTTCCCCCCCGAGTTTGAGTGAGTGTGTGTATGTGCGTGCGTGAGTGGGTGGGTGCGTGCATGCAAGCGAGCGAGAAAGAGACTGGAACATAGAGAGACAGGGACAGACAAGGATATGGATATACGTATGTGTATTGTGTGCAGTCTGCATATATGTGTAGAGAGAGAGAGAGAGAGAGAGAGAGAGAGAGAGAGAGAGAGAGAGAGAGAGAGATAGATAGAGAGAGAGAGAGGGAGAAGGAGAGAGAGTATATATGCAGATATGAATGCATCCATTAAGTGTCCTGAATGCGATTCTTATAAAGGATGGAAGGGACGGATTTGGCTAACTTTTGGCAAACACCCATGGCAGAAATGTGATGATGTAGTTTGCAGCATTACAACTTTATACTGTTTGTGGTTGATATTCCACATCCGTAGCAAATACTGCACACACATAATGTAAGTAGAACAACACTGTGCTGCTATCTATCTGGATAGAAGTACTGCACTGCATGTGGGGCTCACCACTATAATGTCATCTGATATGCCATGACTAGCCCCAGACCAACCTATATATCTCTGCTGTCGGGAGGAAACCTCATAACTCCAAAATGTTCATTTTTCAGGAAATGAAAAATATGCATTATTCAGGAAATTAAGAAAACCATATATTAAAGGTTTTATGACATTCATTTTCATTTATTTTTCTTTTTCTTTTTTCTTTTAGGTGTTATGACCTCAATTACACCCAAAAAACCTGAACTTTGAACATTCAGTGGATTTTCTGTGGTCTGAAGTTTTCTTTGGGTTTTTTTGGGCCTTTTGAGCTACAATGAAAACAGGCAACACAGTGAAACAGTGACATCTGCTGGCAAATCCCATTGACATATATGGGATTTGCAGTAAGTGATGTCACTTACTGCCGGCAAATCAGAGCACCTGTTTGAGCCAGAAAACCCCAGATCACAGAAAATCTACTGAATGTTAAAAGTTCATGTTTTTTGGGTGCAATTGAGATTAGAAAACCTAAAAAAAACAAGAACAATTCCAAAACCTTTTTTTTAATGTCACAATCCCTTTAAAACAAAGCAATACAGCCTCATCAAAGTTGGTGTTGTAACTTTAGTTAGTTGCTTTAGCAGACATTTTGATGGTCCAATGGAGTTAAGAGGTTTTGTTCAAAGCACTTTTTACTACTTTCCATTGGTTCAATATGAGGTATAGAGGAAGAACCACAGACCCACTGATGCCTACGGTAATTTATACTTGGTTGTGCACCATGTCGCGCACCAAAAATAGCCAATCTACAAGATCACAACGTGTCGTTCTGTGCGTTTGTAGATCGGCTATTTTTGGTGCAACTTAAGTATGAAGCATATACATCAGGCTTGACATAAAGACGAGTCAGCAGAGTCACAAGAAAAGCTTTCTGGGCCCTGGAACGGCTAGGAAGCCATGTTGTGAACATCAAGAGAAGAAGGAAGAAGCATGGGGGATGGAGGGAGAATAGGCTAGCGTGATGTTAGTGTGCGTTCCTCCCTATGTAAAGTGCTGCTAGCGCTGCAGGCTAACTGCTCATCCAGGAGAGCATGAGCAAGGAGAATGGGCAGTTAGCATCACTGCGCTAAATGAAGACTGCTAATAAAGAGAGGGAATGGGGGGGGGGGGGTGTACGTGAAGAAAGAAGAAAGGGAGGATGGAGAGAGGAGGCTGTAGACAAGACAAGAAACGTGGGGGAAAGAAGAGTAAAAAGGAAGACAGATGAGATAGTGAGAGAAGGTGACGGAATATTTTCTCCACACCTTCAAACATGCAAGAAAACAGCATGTGGCATGTTGTTACTGTACATTCATTGAAGTGTAAATGATACCAAAGCCATCCTCATCATTATATTAGCCAGGGAAGAATCCGTGTAACAGCTTCAAGCGTTATTTTACACTTTGGCATTAAAAGAATAGAAGATATACAAGCTCATGGCGCATCAAATGGCCAAATACATATCATCCTTGACATGAAAAGGTGTTGAGCACCACTAATACTGTATAACAACATAACTTTTTCCAGAACCTCAGGTCTTAAAAACAATGTCCTTCAGTGTAATGATTTTTTTTTCACAAATGCAACATACATTGTTAAACCACTGTGCTTATGAAGAGACACATTGCACTTCATTTCTGACCACCTACTAACTCATTCACTTCACTCACTCAATGAGGCCATCCTCCCACATCATAGTTTTTCCACAAAGATTTTATCACTATAACTAGATAGTAATGGGTTTTTTAAAACCTTCATCTTTATTTTGGGGGGGGAGAAGATTTGCTGAGCATGCATGCATGCTTATTTTTTTCTCCAGAAACAGCCTGGCTTACTTTCAAACGGCTGAACACATTAACACTTCTCTGAGCACTGTCGTCTACCATTAGCCACTGAGAAACTCCACTGGAGCAAAAATAATGAAATTAAAAGTATATCTAAAAGCTCAAAACGGACCACAACATGACACGTTGTGAGCTTGTCAAGATTTGGTGTAGAGGGACAATAAAATAGACCTACAGTATAGACTCTGGGCTGGTCAGCATGGTTTAAGTGCCTTGCTCAAAAGTAACTTGGCAGTTGTTGAACTGTACTTTAAGGGGCATTAAATGTTCTGTTCTGTATTACTGCAGAATAAGAATTTAGCCCTGTAGAGCATTAAATATCTATCTATCGCCAGTAAAGAGATGGAAATGGTAATACTTATTATGACCAGTGTGGGGCCTCAGAGACCATAGAGAGCAGGACAATATTGTATTGATAAGATACTGAGTGACCGCTCACCCCCACCACACCACACTCACACTCAGGTATGAAAAGGACACTGTTGTTTTAAGTTTGAAAACGACGTGGTGTTTTATTTTTTATATGTAATATTCAAAACAGTTAAGTTGGTTAAATTTAGTCCCCTCACATCTATATACAAATTACATCCTGCATATAATTCTACATTAATTCATTAATTGCTGTGCTTTGAGATTTTGACTTGCCTGTTGGTGTGCCTTGGGCACAAAACATTTAAAAAGAGCTTCCGAGGGACACAAACAAGGCCAAGTTGTTGATAATGGTATACTGTGTTAAGACCAAAATGTGCCCAAGCCTATAGGATAGGACCAGAACATTTGGGTGTGGTCCGTTGGAGATTGATTGTACCTACATTACAAGAGTCAGCTACACTGGGATAAATCCGTGATAGCGGAGGATAATGGACTAAACATAAACTATACTGCCATCGATGGTAAGATGGTTGGTTCCCAATTCCCGCTTTGCTGCATGTCCCATTTCTCTTGCTCGTCACCCTGCCTCTTTGAACATTCTCTATCAAAATAAAAGAAAGAAAAACTATATTAAAAAGACAAACGTTCCATAGTCATAGTATCCCTCTGTTAACGAAAGCGAGAAGGTCATGAATTGGTTATCATTAAGTAGCAGAGTGGTCAGAGGCTCAATGAAAGGCTTTTCCTCATGAATGCCTAGTTAAGATAGAATTGGGATCTTTCTGCTGTAGTAAGTGATGTGTA
>NC_139701.1:34330719-34410719 GCF_964188405.1 Protomyctophum parallelum
ACAACCTCTGAAAAAACAATGCTGTGCTAAGAGCGTGTAGGCGTCTTTAGGTCCTTTTTAATGATATAAAACGGGATCGCTGTAATATATTGTTTTTGACATCTGTTGCTAGGCTACGCCTTGTTCAGCGCTCCCGGACATGTTTTGCGCTGCATGCGCACAGCAGATCACTTCCTTGTTTACGGCCTGACAAAACTGTCTATTATCTCTGAATCTACGGCAGAGAGAGAGAGAGAGAGAGAGAGAGAGAGAGAGAGAGAGTGTGTGTTGTTTGCTAATTCCCCGACACAGTAAAGGTGGTTGCACACTGGACATGTTTTTCGGAAAACCGATGGAGAAACGCCGCTAAAAATCCGAAAAACGCGCTCGGTAATAACTCTGTCATTACTCGACCGTTTCGGACGCGGGGCGGCTCGCCGTTCCTGTGGGTCTGGAACTTCCGGGGACCCCCACACGGAGTTGCACCACTTAGTTCACACAGGTGTGATTTTTTTGTTTTTTGTTTGTCTAGGAAAGACAAATATTATAGGATATAGGAGCGCCTGTCTGAAGTGAGTGGTGCAACAGCGCCCCCTGTTGGTACCCTAAACATAGGGACACAGGGACACAGCCAAGGACGGACAAAGCTAGGCATTGGAGTGGCTGAATCCTATGGTTGCACCACTCAAAAAGAGGTGTGCTTCCTCTGGAAACTGCCCTTGGTTGAGGCAGTGGGTGCTCAGCTTTGAAAATAACTTAACTCTGAAACCAACTAAATGGGAAAAGATCGGCACACACACACAATAAAAGACAAAAAAGCTAGTCTGCTCTGAAGAAGGCTCTGCCGAAACGCGGCAGCATTCGCAAATAAACATGAGAAATTGCATCTGAGCCAGTCTTGCATTTTTTGCCGCTTTTTCCATTTAGTTGGCTTTTGAGTTTACTTCTTCACTTCACTTCTGCCCAGGCACCATATAAGCAAAAACATGCACTGGATGTTGTATAAATTCTATTTCCACCCAGCTTCCTCGCGTCCTCCTGACAGCTGCAACTCACTAGAAACCTAATTTCTCCCATGTCCTTGTTTGCAGTGCTGTAAATAATGTAGGGTATACAGCACATCAAACAGATCGACCAGCACAAGAGCAGATGACGTAAAATGATCTCAGGAAGTAACAATCCTAAAATAAATATTTCTCCATTTCGAGTCCATACTGTATACCCAATTCATAACTGGGTATACAGTAATTCAAAATCAACAGTTCTGTGGATACAAGCAAACAACAAGCACTTTAATGTGCAGTTTCAACAGTAAAATAAATTCCAGCTCATTTAAACTTTAAGTATCCTGATAGTTTTCTCAGCCCTTGAAAAGCCTTCAGCACATTAATAACCTTTCTATAGTCTGTAAACAGTGACATCAACATAACAGCATAATGTAACCAAGCTGTCAGTCATTATGTTGCATTCAATCTAGTCTGTTCTTGAGTCGTATTAATGATGCTTGTGGTCAGCTAACAGCTAACAGGCTGGAGTCAGCAGGAGGCTGATAGAGAGATGGAAGCAGGCATGATGTCAGTGTGATCGAGTCAATATATCTGTGAGAGTATGTGCACGCGAGAGAGAGAGAGAGAGAGAGGAGAGAGAGAGAGAGAGAGAGTGTGTGTGTGTGTATATTGTATATTGTGCGCTGTTACTACACTTGTATGGGCATTCACGTGACACACCGTGGTTGGCATTGGGCATAGCAACATCTCCATGACAACAGCTTTAGGCACAGAGTGGGGAGGAGATAGTTGGTTGCCATGGACACAGGATACCCAGATGATAAATAGTTTCTAAACCCCTCCCACTGGTGACATCAGAGGCAAATTCTAAACGTTAGTCAGACGTGGAGGCAGTGGAGGGAGTCACACAGAAAGAACACTAAAGAATCAACTGTATAGAGAGAGAGAGAGAGAGAGAGAGAGAGAGAGAGAGAGAGAGAGAGAGAGAGAGAGAGAGAGAGAGAGAGAGAGAGAGAGAGAGGGGGAGACGAGACGAGAGAGAGACATGGGCTATACGACTTAAACTGATGGTCAGTTCAAACTTTTGCCCTCGATTACGATCAACCAACGCTAATTTACATAAACCTATCTATCATATACGCCACCATTGAACAAAGTATAATACAGGGTCAAATAACCAGAGTAATGCATTTAGTCAATTATAACAAAATGTTGAAACGTGTTGATTCGTTGGCATATGAGAAATTAGAAATATCCCGAAAGAAGTCAGTTATTGGCACAAATGTCGAATAGAAAGGTATAACCCCCCCCCCACACACACACACACACACACACAGATCCCCGGAGGCATTGGGCAGCTTCGGACAGTGGTATTATAACGAGGAGCTGTCTCTTTGAAGAGAGGGCAGATGGAGGAGTGGAGATGAGGACCCAGCGTTCAATACGAGGTGCTGTCTCTTTGAAGAGGGGGCAGATGGAGGAGTGGAGATGAGGACCGAGTGGACGGACCCGTCTCGGTGACATGGCTTTTAATGCCACGCCATTATAGACTGCAGTGTTTAGACGCTTTGTCATGTTCACAGATGGTAAGTGTGTTATTTAGATTGACGGCAGGTTTCACGTTTCCCTACTACTATCCCGGGTACTTTTCTAGCACATAGCTGGTTTCTATAGCATGCCAATTACTTGACCACTTATCCCGTTGGTGTTTTGGCTAGGGTTACTGCGACTTTGCACTTTGTAAATGGCTCTGGTTAACAGCATCCTCCAAACGCCTACAGTAAATGGCTGCTAATTGAATTTCATTACTTAATTAGCTCTGATAAATAGTATTACTGATATGCAGACTGGTGAACACAGAAGTCTATCTGCCATTTGCATTGTGGGGAATTGCCAAACTTTGACCAATCTTTTTTTCTTCTTCTAAACTGGCATTGATCAAAATGTAAGTAGTTAAGTTAAAGATAATATTACCAGTAAGACGCCCTGAGGGCAAGAAGCAACCTCATCAAACCCTGTAGACCCAAAACACACACCATATATGGCCAGTACATCATTAATTCCATATATTGATCTGACCCCCATGCCAAAGCACCAGCGGTCGCCCAGCAGTCTGCCGTCACCCAGATGGATGGATGCAAGGTCGCTTCTCGCCCTACACCTACATCTACCTACACCTACAGTATGGTATCGGTCTTGATTACCTGCTTGTTATTTATTCAATAACACAAACACACAAGTCAATCAAAGATAATATATTTGTTTTGATGTTTTGATCATGACTGACACATTGTCATCTATTCAAGTTGTATGCATAATATATTCAAAATACCAAGCATGTACAGACTAAAGCTAATTGCCTATGGAATATCCTTCATAGTCATAATAAACAAGTGATCTCTATCTCTCTCTGTCTCCTTGATCTCTAGATCTCTCTCTTCCGGCATTTCCCGACCACTAAACACCTCTTTAGGGCTTTTAGAGCTCTTTGTAAAGAGCCAGGATGAGTTTCATATACGTCCTCCTCAACCACTCATCAATTATACAAAGATGGAGCGGGAGGGAGAGCGTGGTGCGCGGGAATTACCGAGTCCAAACACACAGGAAAGTGAATGTGATTTACACTAACACACTAACTTCAGATCATTTGTGTTATTAACCACTTCCACCCTCTAGACTTAGTCAACTGGAGCTGAGTTCAGTGAGATGTCTCTGTACTTGAACAACTTTTTCTCTCTCTGAGTCAAATCAAATCTCTTTGCCTATCAAATCAAAAGCATAACACGTTCCCGTTGTGAGCTTGTAGATCTACTATTTTTGGCTAATGTTCCCCTGGGACATGGATACTGGGCTTCAAGTATAGCCTCGGAAACCGCAGGCATTTTGTTTTCAAAGAAAGAAAAAAAAAGCCTGGGTGAGCGAGGCAGGAACAGTGGCATAGCAGTGGGAGGGAACCTTGCATTTCGCTAAACCAATAACAGTGCAGAGGGGCGCTGCGTCGCTCCAAATTTGAGTGTTTTTTAGTGTTCTCTGCTGTATGCTACTGGGAGGGAAGAGAGGAGGAGGGAAACCCTTAGTTTCTAGTTGTTAACTAGTTTATTTCTCTAATAAAACAGTTTTTATTATTTTTGTTCTGTAAAGTGACTTTGAGTACCTTGAAAAGCACTGTATAAATGACATAGTATTTATTATTTTTATTGGATGACACCTGTGTGTCATGAGTTACCAGCTGGTATGAACTATGAATGTGACAGTGAAGACTATCCATATTGAAACAAGTAGCGCCACTAAAACAGCTGAGGCCTATCAATTCCCAATGAATCCTGGTAGAACAATAAACAATCATGTGTGTGTGTCGTGTACAGGTCAGGTGTATAATAGACCCCTCCCTGGTCTTTTATTCATCCATCAACACACACACACACACACACACACACACACACACACACACACACACACACACACACACACACACACACACACACACACACACACACACACACACACACACACACACACACACACACACACACACACACACACACACACACACACACACACACACACACACACACACACACACACACACACAGCAACCTGGATCTGATAATGCCTGAGGGGAATTTGGACTTTGCATGTCTCAGAAAGGCCAGTCAGATTTCAGACATAACTTTTCTTGACAGGAGACCACATGCTTCACATACTGTCTTTTAATGATGGCACACTATGTCCTATCAGACAGGGCAGACCAGACAGCCGTCGTGTGTGTGTGTGTGTGTGTGTGTGTGTGTGTGTGTGTGTGTGTGTGTGTGTGTGTGTGTGTGTGTGTGTGTGTGTGAGACTGTGTGTGTGTGTGTGTGTGTGTGTGTGTGTGTGTGTGTGTGTGTGTGTGTGTGTGTGTGTGTGTGTGTGTGTGTGTGTGTGTGTTCCAATGTAATGGCCAATAAGTCATGCAGTAAGTGCCTCGGACAGGAAAATGGCAACACCTAGGGAAAACACACTTAGTCTGGCCAATATGATTACTGTGAGAGAGAGAGAGAGAGAGAGAGAGAGAGAGAGAGAGAGAGAGAGAGAGAGAGAGAGAGAGAGAGAGAGAGAGAGAGAGAGAGAGAGAGAGAGAGAGAGAGAGAGAGAGAGAGAGACAGAGAGAGGGAGGGAAGATGGAAAGAGAGAGGGATAGAGTGAGTGAGAGAGGTCTCTTTACTGTGAGAGAGAGAGAGAGAGAGAGAGAGAGAGAGAGACAGAGAGAGGGAGGGAAGATGGAAAGAGAGAGGGATAGTGAGTGAGAGAGGTCTCTTTACTGTGAGAGAAAGAGAGAGAGAGAGAGAGAGACAGAGAGAGGGAGGGAAGATGGAAAGAGAGAGGGATAGTGAGTGAGAGAGGTCTCTTTTCCACGAGCCATAAATCTTAAGTGCCAGTGAAATGTATTACTGCAGAGCTGAATATCATTAGGGCTGCTCGGTCCACTCAGGAGTTTTGGATTGATAAAGGAGTTGTGGATGCCGTACTGATATTATATTGACATCTGGGGAGCAAAACAATCAATAATATGTACAGAAGTTAGTGATTGAAATGGAAGTTGTTGATTTATTTTGTCAGCGCAGATTTCTTTTTACGATTGCTTAATAAAGTATGTTAGAGCCTCACATCTTTCAAAGAGAAGATGTGCTCAGACTTTTTGCACTAAATACCAAACATATTACTTTAGAGCAATGCTTTGATCTGAAGAAGAAGTATATATTGTACTAGCTTTGGAAAGCCCAGAATTAGGTATAATAAGACAGAAGGGGCGTAACAGTAATACCATACTGTAGCTTTCTCTTACTACTAATGATGATGAGAAAACTAGGCCTATATTACTACGTAATGTGCATAAATAAATGACACCACTGGTAGTACCTAGTACCAGTACTGTCAAAATGTGGAGACCGGACTCAAGACCTACAGAATTGACTCATGAGTCACGACACTGTGAGAAAAGCACCTGATGTCCTGTCAGGACATGTGTCCCAGTTGATTGGTTAAACTTTAAAAGAAAATGGGTGTTTCACTTGTTTCTTTTCGTTATTTCTTTATTATGATGTATATGAATACTGGGTTTTTCTGTCATTTCATTCATCATGATGGACATCTTTGCATGTTTAATTTTTTTAATTGATTGACAGGGTTATGAGCACCAGCTGTGTCTGGTCATGTGACACAGCCATGTCAGGTATATGTACAGTATAGGCACATATACCTGTAGGTATAAACAAGCACAGTAGGTGCTTGTTTATACCTGTAGGTAAAAACAAGCACAGTAGGTGCTCGTTTGTGATGTTCATTGTCAGATGAAGAGCCGTGAGGCTCGAAACGTCATGTCCACTGTGGTGAGAAAATACATTCTTGAATTTGGAGCTCAGTCCAGTGTGTGGACCTTATTCTCTTTTCTATTATTTACCTCGGCCCAGCACCTCGCGTTTTAGTTAGTGGATGTGTGTGCTCTATTATCTCTTTTTTAGAAAAGCAGTTGGACCATAGCTCAATATGTTTGCACTCTAATTATTGTGCACGTAAATCAATTGGCAAGGCAATTGCTTTTAGTCAATGAGCTTGTGGGCTGTATTTTGAGTGTCTTAAGTAACAGGTCTTATTACTTAACTTAAGACCTGGAGGCGTGGTCGATGCTCTTTGGCCACTCAGAATAGCCAAATGGCATTGATCACGCCTCCAGGTCTTAAGTTAAGTAATAAGACCTGGTACTTAAGACACGCAAAATACAGTAATTTTGGACACTCAACGTGTCTAGAACCAGGCCTCAGTCCCAGACAAATAATTGAAATTAGAAGATGGGACATTTGTGAGTGCACTGTATTATGAAAATAGATGTCTTACGTCCTGCTTTCCCCTATTTTCTGGTACAATTGTGGTTTTAAAATAACCAGATGGACAGGGTTGATTCTCACAGAGGCCATGTAAAGTGCCTCTGAAAGACAACCTGAGCACAGCACAGCAGAGCCGAGTTAGAGTTTTGAGGTGAAAGATGATTGTCCACCCATATAAATTATAACCAAATCAAAATGATAGAGCCTATATTTGACAACAACCTGTCACAGTGTGAACATTCCTCTGGACTAAGGGATCGGGATTACATGTCATACTATGTGATGGAAGCAAGGTCACATCTTGATTATCTGCCTTGTCAGACCGTGTGAGTTAAATTACAGACTACTGTCACATTGTGCAACGGGAAGGCTATGACTGGCATCAGCCAACCTGTATTGGCTTAACATATTGCCTTGGGAGAAAAGATTGAAATGAAGAAAGGACCTTGACAGAAGAAAAGCAATATTTTTGGGGTGGCCTTGAGATGCTCTTGGGGGGCATTTATCTTTCATCAAAAGATTATGCCAGTTAAGTATATTCAAATGTAAATGTTTATAATTTTGTCATTAGATATGCTTTCGTTATCAAATTTATTGTACAACCAACATTTCGACTATGAAGTCTTCCTCAGGGTTTGAACCCTGAGGACTTCATAGTCGAAACGTTGGTTGTACCTTTTAATAAACGCTTGCATCGTGGCTAAGAGCTGTGCGGCCTTTTCAACATACAGTATTGGTAGCTGTCAAGTAACGTTCCAGCATTGACTTACTTATCTGTCAGTACCTACTGTACAACGATGTGGATCGGCTCTTTTTGGCGGCTGTTCTTGACCATGTCACACTGAACGACCACTGAAATTGTTTGTCTAATTTAATAACAAATTCACTTTTTAAAACGTGTAACAGTTGTCTGCTCTCGTATGGCCAGAATTGTCCTGTGTGTGGGGTGTGGTTGATGCCTTTATTTCATTCTATTTCTTACTTTTTGTGGTTTCTGATGTTTTTTTAACCTTGATGTGTATGTAATATGTGATGCTTTTGCGAAATGAGTTTATAAATTGTGCAATGTGTAGATATTAGTTTTTTCTCTTGGTGTAGGCCTACAGGTTTCTCTCCAAATCAGTTACTGTAAAAAGTTGGGAAACAATTTTCAATTTCCCACTGTTCTTTTTTTCTTTTGCATACTCAAATGTGTTACAACTATGTTGTGTTAGGAATGCTGGGCTTGTTATTAAGCAATAGGGTTTGTTATTTTGTTTACATACTCAACACTGAATTTTAACCGAGAAAGCTTGACATAACCTAATCTTAATGAAACATTGTACATTGTATTACACATTGTATTATACATTTGCTGATATTAAAATGAAAACTCAATATAGAAAAGACTTAAATACTGTATGCAGGTGGATAGTTTCCACCTCTTCCGCACCATAATGAGTGCATTCGATTCTTGATTAAGATGAATGAATATCTTTCATTAGGCACAAGAAAGTGTGAATATTTAGCATAAATGCCACTGCAAAGTACAACCAAATGCTTGCTTTGTAACACATCAGTAATCCATGTCTCATGCACTGCACTGGTTCATTTCCATGACAACATTATCGAAAAGTATCAAACAAAAGTGTAGGAGCAAGTTCAAAATGATAATCTGACAGCCTGACTGTGTGTCACTGTCTTGTTGATAAAGGAACTGAACCCACGCATGTACTGTACACACCCACAACAGCTCTGCAACAAAAACCTAGTTTTAAGTTACAGGCTTCCCAGTTCCCACCCTCATCTCCAATAGCCCCTTAGGCCACGGTGCGCCACACACACACACACACACACACACACACACACACACACACGCACACACAGTACTGTATGAGTTACCTGGCTAGCGTTGATACAGTCAGTGAAGGCACTCCTCTTGGAGAAGAACGTTAGAAGCTGCTGCCAGCGAGATGAGGAGGTGGAGGGGGCCGAGGAGGCGGGGGTGGACGGGGAGGAGGTGTGATGATGAGGCAGCTCTTCAGAGGAAGTCCGCTTGGGGCCCAACTTCAGTCTCAATGCAAGCCCAGATCCCTGACCCCCCGGCGTGCCCCCCGGCCGCCCACTGCGGGGGTACTGGCTGTTGTTGCCGAAAATAAAATTCATCTTTGCTCTGTATTCCTGTTTTATTTATTTATCTGTGAATCATTCTCCCTTTTCTATTGGTCTCTTCTCTCTCTGGCTGTGGTTCTCTTAAGCCTTAAGGCGTCACTGTGTTAAGGTTTGGTCCAGCACACGTGCGTCTCCTGGCTTTTGTTTCTCTCTCTAATGTTTTCCTTCTTCCACTACATCCTTTTTCTTGTCTAGTCGCTAACTGTTGCTGCTGAGGAAATGATTTTAATCTTCTGTCATCTTCTCTTCTCACTGTCAACAGAGTGCTCTCTCTCTCTCTCATCTCTGGACTCTCCTCTCTTTTCTCCCTTCCCTGCAGTTTACTCTCACAACGTACGTTTACTGTACGGATGGTTCATCCTACGTTGCTCTCTCTCTTTCCTTCCTTCTTTCTTCTCCTTCCTCTGGAATAAGAGAGGAGCAGCAGCCAGATGGAGCTTCAAGGAACAGGAGATGCAGGAGGAGGCGGCCGTTTTGGAAAAGTGTGAGAACTGCAGGCAACGCAGAGTTCTCCCACAGTTTGGGGAGTATTACTTCATCTGTGCATCCATCTCTCCATCCATGTATGTGTCCTCTCGTTTGTCTGTCTCTTCACTCATCCATGTAGCGTGTCATCCAATCTTCTCCAGCCAACAGAGATGTCAAAGATCCACATTTCTGGAGAAACTCAGAGGACTGCGTTTGCTGTCCTTCCTCAGCTCTCGTCTTCACAGAAAAGACAGACAGAGCGAGAGCGAGAGAGAGAGAGAGAGAGAGCGAGAGAGCGAGAGAGAGAGAGCAGGCTGGGCAGCGGCAGGATATGAAGATTGATTATTTAAAGGAGTTCACTCTTGCTCTCTCCACCCCCCACCCCCCCACCTCTCTCTCTCTCTCTCTCTCTAAGTGGTAAGTACAGGGTCCAAGGGGTGGAGATGACCGGTCAATCTCTTCTGTCTCCTTAACCGCATACACTCCCATTAAATATGGGGTTGGCAGGAGAGTGGCAAGCTGGAGGGAAGCAGGTAAGGAGAGGAGGCTGAAAGGATGAAGGAGAGGCTGGCTGGCTTGCGGAAGACCCGTTCGGCGACTGTTCTCTTCTCCACGCTCCCACCTGATGCCTGTTCAAGTCTCTCTCTCTCTCACTCTCTGGAGTCTTCAGTCTCTCCCTCTCTCTCTTCTATAGCCTCTCATCTGTCTGTCTGTCTGTCTGTCTGTCTGTCTGTCTGTCTCTCTCTTCCAGTGTTCTCCAGTCTTTTATCGGTGCTGAAACCAGACACTCTCTCTGTTTCTCTGTCAGATATCATTACAGACACAAGCCACGCCCCTACAGCCCAGTCAACCAATTACATAACAGAGAAACATGAACCCCCCACCTCTTACCCCCACCCATACACAGACAGACACGAACACACACGCACGCACACGCACGCGCAGAGTCCTGGAAGTGATGAGGAAGAAACCTGTAAAAACCACAGAAGAAGTGGAGTGATGGATAATAGGAATAGTGTTTCAGAGAGCTACAAGTCACACATTCACATATCGTCGCGTGAAACCGTCGCTCATCATTGAACTTGTTGTGCTTTTTCGTAAATAAATGCTCTACTCGATCATCCTACAGTGTCACACAAAAGCATCAAACATAGACCTGCTACTTTTGACATTTTTGAATTTGAATGCTGAAGAGTAACAGTTTTGGACATGAGGTTTCCACCCGGCAGAGACGATATGGCAACAGGCTCTCTTCTCTGCTGCTTGTGTGTGTGAAACAATGTGGGGGCTTGATTAGAGAGGTGTGTGTGTGTGTGTAAGATATTCTTCTCCTGAGGCTGTTTTCAGACACTGCGGCACCCAGCTCTCCCACACTCTCTCTCTCACACACACACACACACACACACACACACACACACACACACACACACACACACACACACACACACACACACACACACACACACACACACACACACACACACACACACACACACACACACACACACACACACACACACACACACACACACACACACACACACACACACACACACACCCTACTATACAGAACATGGCTCCAGAATGGAAAACAACCAGCTGTTGCTGCGCACCGACGAAAGAGAGGAAACGAGAGTAAAGGAGAGAAGGAGAGAAGCATGGGGAATGGAGAGGAGACGCAGATAGGAGAGAACAGAGGCTGGGAGGGTGGATCATTGTAGACAGATAACCACACTGTCACACCACCGCTAGCTACAGTAGCCTCCCTTGAGGATGGCAGGTAGGTTCAGTACAGTAGGTAGGTGGAAAGCTGTATCCTGGTAATGTACATTGCTCAGTAAACAAACCAACTGGTGCCCAGCAGCTTGCACGTACATACAGTAGTTGAGCATAATTACCTTACAAGCGATAGGTGTCCTGTGGTACATCACTGCCCACTGGGCAACACCAAGTCAGTATCCTGTGGTACCAGGCGGCCATTGCCAAGCCTCTTTATAGCCAAAAGTGTCTCTAGTGGAACCGGACTCCATGTCACTGCTTGTTCCTGCGTTTCTCTGGGAGCTGTAACCATAGCAACTGTTTGAGCGTGTCCTGTAAGGACACGTAGTGTGCAAAGTGCTTTTCGAAGGCAAGGTTGCACTCTGGTGAAGTTCTGGTGCTCCTTGCTCCAAATGAGGTGCCTGGAATCTTTGTGTGCGCTTGTATAAAACTTGTAAAAAAAAGAGTAACATGAAGAAGATGATGTTGATAGCATATACATTTGTCTATACGCCTTAGTTGTAGGAGAAAACTTTCGCACACCTAGAAATTAGGCGTATGCACAGGTGCGTAGGCCAGTGGACATCAATGAAAGCAATAGAATACACCCGCACACTGTGCATTTGCTCGGTACATGAGTATTGTCTTATTTAATGCAGCAACGTTTCGGTCCCTCCGAAGCCTGAGGAAGGTCCGGAGGGAACGAAACGTTGCTTCATTAAATAAGACAATACTCATCATGTACCGAGCAAATACACAGTGTGCAGGTGTACCTTATTGCTTTCATCTATACACCTTAGTAACACAGACCTGGCTAGTTAAACTTTTTATACTACCACAGGGAAAAGAAAGTGTGTATGCAAGATGTGAAACTAGCCCATATGAACACGAAAAACCTGTGGCCTGGGCTAACCTGTATAAAGCATGCATCGCATTTAGCTAACTGCCAAGGTAGTAACTTTAAGAGTTAATACCTGTTTTGACTTTGTTGATACAGTGTTCCTTTACTCATCCACATGCAGGCTCTGATGTGTAACTAACTCGGAAGAGTACGTTTAGCGGCTGCCTGGCTTGGTTTACAAAAGAAAGGGGGATGGGACTGGGAGTCCAGGTATGTAATGAACTACCAAAGATGGTATCTCAGATACTTCCATGAATTAGTCCCGTGAGACCTTCATAACACACTTTGCGTCATCTCAGCTGCACTTCCCTGTAGACATACTCTACTGTGGATTAATCATACACACACTGCACTATCATTAGATTAACACTTCACCTACGTACACCTTGCACACAGCATCCTATAATTCATACGCCAACACTCTCTGATGTTTTTCAGTTTCTGCTGCTGGAGTGTCAAAGACAATTTCCCATTGCATGCAAGTAGATATATCTTATCTCAATTCTCAACAACAACAGGCTAATAGGGCGGCTGACCCTAAAAAGACCTTAGTTGGCAGTGCAGTATCCAGAATGCATTAGAAGCACTGTGTCAGGGGCTATGGACACTGTACTATAAAACTATACCTACACATTCTATTAAAACCTCATTTGACAACTCAGGTATTCAATTAAACAACAGACCATCCGAGCACTGCCAACTATTCATTTAAAATGTTCAATTATACGATAAAGGTGGTCTATATTTTCTGCTAGAACCACTGTTTGGTCCTTTCAGCCGTTACTGAAGCCGTTTCTATTTATCTGATGTAACCCCGGGCCTGAATGAATAAGCTAGTGGCTGTGGCGATGTAAAAACTCTGGAATGATAACGTCCCAACACAATGTGACGTTTGTAGATTCACTATTTTTGTAGGCCTATGACAAAGTATAAAATATCGCTTAAATGGTTGGTTAGTCGATTAATTCTGTGTATATTCTGCAAACCTGCAAAACCTGTCCATCCATCCGTCGTCACCATATATGGCCATCAGCCCGTTACGCCTTGTGACATGTCACGCCACCATATATGGTCGATGCTCCATATGCCGTCCATGGTCGTCTCCATATATGAAGATCACAACACTGACCTGATCAAACCCTGGATAGCCAAGAAGACTGGATCATCACCTAGATCTGCATATATGGAGCCGGCCAACAACTCTACTGACTTCAAACCTCAAACCCTTAGATCTCCATATATGGAGCTGACCTGTTATGACATTCCATATGTTGATCCTCCCCACCCGTCCTTCCTCTTCAATGTACACTCAAGGCACTGCCCCCCTGCCACCCTTAGATCTCCATGAAGCTGACCTGTTCTGTCATTCCATATGTTGATCTTGACACCAAACCCTGTACACTCAAGACACGCTCCATATATGGCCAGTACAGAATTCATTCCATATGTTGATCTGACCCCCCATGCCAAAGCGCCAGCCCAGCAGTCTGCCGTCACCCAGGCGGATGCGTGCATGTGACTTCACCCTGCGTCTTACTGGTATACATACCGTATTATATTATCGCTTTTAACACGCTTCTTGATTGTTCTAAATGGTTATTCATAAAAAATCACACCCGTGTGAACTGAGTGGTGCAACTCCCCTCTCCCCCCTCCTCCTCTCTTTCTCTCTCTCTCTCTCTCTCATTAGCAGGCAACAGTGCAGCACTAATATTATCTCTCTCTCTGTTTCTGGCACAACAACGCCCCTACTGGTAGTCAGTGATACTGGTGCTCATGAACACAAACATAGGTGAACCAACACATAGGTGAACACGGACATTGCTGTTCCTTGGACTGGTTGCACCACTCAAAAATAACTAAGAAAATAAGGAGGTGGATAAAGCACATGCATTACTACTTTAGGATAGCTGATACTACTTAATCTGTAATAAATGGGTGTTCTACCTTATCATAGCACAGTACATACAAACAGTATTTGCAAATATGCAATTCTCCCTTTTGAAATAATGAACTTCCCTCAGAAAAGAATACTTATTAATAATAATAATACTAGTCACTATCTTTCAGTAATCTCAGGAATCGCCCCTTTTAGCACAATCGGTGGTGGCAGTCGCCATTCGATCATGTTGACAGGCACAGGATTTGTGGGTTTAGAACTGGAGAGGGGCGCCAATTGTCCTTGTTGACATTAATGCCACCTGGAATTAGCACTGACAATGGCAAGACACATTCTAATCTAAAGCCACACAGTCTGTTTGGGTAGTCAGCTACAACAGCTGATGCAACAACACTGACCGATGCCGTGACCAAACCCCAACACTATCCCATGCACACGCACTCACACATACATGTGCGCAAGCACACAGACACACGCTCACTCCCCCTCTCTCATGCTGTGGGTGAACATGAACAACGTCTCACTTTCACTTTTTCCTTCTCTCTTTCTGTCTTTGTTCCCTAAATCGCTCCGTGTCTCCCTCAATATCCAGTCAAATGTCAGCCAAGTGAATGCCAATATTAATAATTCAGGACCAATTAAATAAAAGCACACATCATGCATGTTTAATGGCTGACTGCTGAGAAATTCAACTCTGCCCTTCCATCCACTACAGGTAGGCTTCAGTAGGTGCATCTTGTAGAGGTCAACTGAAACATGAAGTACAGATTCGGTTGTATGACAACAAATGGTCCTGACTCCGGTGCCCAATTCAGAAGTTCAGTCAAAGATTATTTATTTATAAAGATGGGCGAACTTCATTGGAGCCACTAGAGGCGAAATGGTACACAAAGCCTACAAATGGTCTCCTAAAAAACGTAGGCATGGTTTGCCACCCTCCCCCTCCCAGGCTGACAACAACACTGACTTGTGGATGAGCATTATATGGAAAATGTCATGATCCCCATTTCCCAAATCAGCCCCCAACCAAGAGTCTAAGACAGTTATGGAAAATTATATTATTATTAAGCATTGGAACACACATTTTATTTCACGTTTAACCGTTTCCGTCCATCCGACGTGTCCACAGTACACGTCCTATGGAATCCAATCGAGGGATGCATTGCATTGCATTTCAGAGTAAAAGCGGTCATGTCTTTCCGGCACCCCAGAGCTTCTATTTTGAAGGAATCCCGGCACTGACTGTGTTAACACTTATGGTGCTGCCAGAGTTGTTCAAAATAAAGGCGCTACAGTGCCAAGCAGATGGGCAGATTTTACTCTGAAAAGCACGGCCTTCCATTTCCCCCCAAAGGTATAATGAGGTATAATGTTCCATTACTACCTTGCGGTTATAAGTCTGATCTCTCTCTAGAAGCGTTAATATTCCAAACGAGATGCTTGGTTAAGTCAGAAATGAGGACAGAACATCGGCGTTCTGATCATAACCATGGACAGCGCCGTAGATTCAGAGATAATAGCAAGAGTTGTCAGCCCGTAAATAAGGAAGTGAACGGGTGTGCGCATGCAGCGCGAAACATGTCCGGGAGTGCTGAACAAGCCGTTGGAACGGGAGCTGTCAAAAAATGGATTACGGCGATCCCGTTTTATATCATTAAAAAGGACCGAAAGGCGTCCAAGGCACATCCCGGTTTTATTAGAGAAGATCTAATGTATTGTATACATTTATATACAGTACACGTCCTTAGCACAATAAGTGTTAAGAAATCCACAGTAATGGAAAATGTATAACATCTCTGTAAAAATGTAAGAAACAATAACCTGTGCTTTATTATAGCTGCCATACAAAGAGATTAATGTAGCTGGTTAGTTCTAATCCATTAGTACTTGAGTGGGCTGTGCAGTGGATCTATACTGTGGTGGTCTATTCAAATGATTCTTAACCATTCTGGCTCACCACCAGCCATTCCATTAGGTCTCATTTGATCCCACTGAGATTGAGCCAGTTTGTGGCTAGAAGCTCAGTGTTTAGTGCTTTTGCAGTCTGTTAAAACTGATTCCAATAAGCTTTTTACATAAATCTAGCCCTACTCTTGAAACTAGATAGACTTGTATATCGTCACTGTCTGGGAGAAACCTTGTATCTCCATATTTCCTCTTTTTAAGTTGTTTCATAAATAAATGCCCTATTTTATAGCAAAAATATTGTGATGCAATGCTTTGTACACTTGTAGATTAACTATTTTCGCTATTTTTCTTTATTTCCCTTTTTTCGTTTCAAGTGGTTAAGTCTGCCTGTGGGTTTCATTAATATTGAACCAATGAAAAGTATTAATAAGAACTATAAATAACTACCTTGAATACAGTGGAACAGAGGTTATTATTTTTAATTTCCTGAAAAGTAAAGGCTCACGCATATTTAAATTTGAGATGATAACCTACTCACCGCGGTGACTAACTACAACATGACGTCACTGAGCCACGGTGATAAGCTGAGATAAAACTGGAGAATGCATGGGCCTTAAAAGGATACCTGGCTAATAAGACAAATATGCCTTAAAACATTATACTTGGCCTCTACAACTAAAAAATAAAATAAAAACACCTTAAATATTTTATTTCTTTCATAAATAAAGAATCTTTCACTCAATAGGAACTGCTCCTGTCGCTAGTTGATGATGTCATACAGTATATGATATATATATGGTCTAGAGACCTATGGAATGTATGGAATGCATATGCTAATAAAAACACCTTAATACTTCCTAAGGATAATATGAGCATCAAAGCAATATTTTAAATACTTTTTATTAGCATGTGCATTCCATATATTCCATAGAGCTGGACCACACATCGACATATGACATCATCAACTTGCGACAGGAGCAGTTCCTATTGAGTGAAAGATTCTCTATTTATGAAAGAAATGTAATATTGAAGGTGTTTTTATTGTTGTGCTCCGTACATGAAGAGGTTTCCACCAGACAGTGATGCTATACAATACAGCATATACTCAGAGAAGGATTTATAGACATGTCTATATCAAACTTCCCATATATGAGACTAGTGAGGGTGTAATGTTGATTCACAATCACAACTACAACTGTAGCTAGTATAGATACAACAGGGGAATGTTCCTTGCTAAATGTCTTACAGTACTTTGTGCTCACCCATTAACCAACACAGGGGCCAATTCCATAGCCTTAAATGTATATGTTGTAGTCGATTTATTGTATAAAAAAAAGAGAAAAAAATAAAAGATATACATACTGTATATGATTTTTTTTTCTATGGATACAGATTGTGCCTTAAGGTTTTGAACCACTTGCCCACTGGTGTGCCTTGAGCCTCTGTCCTCTGTCTACCGTACGTTCCTCGTGTCTCTCTCTTCCTTCTGTCTGGATTGCGTCTCTGTGTTCTCATCTCTTGCCTCTGTCTATCCTTATTTCCTAATTATCTGCATTAGCTTAATGACTAAGGGCCTTTTAGGACTTGAGGACTCACTCACTCACTAATTCACCAACGTTATTCATTATTTCGGACAACATGGACAGATGAAAACAACAACTTAGAATGCAGGGTTTGCAATCTGCCATACGAGTGGATGCTCGGTTCACCAGTATGCTGAGGCACACTGGTGTCACATGAGACAAGTCACCACAAACCATTATACATAAATACAGCACAGAAGATCGTTGGCTGCCCTCTCCCCACACTGGAAGACCAACACAGTTTCCACTGTCTCAAAAAAACCCACTGAACATTATAAAGGACAACTCCCACCCCGGTCACTCCCTGTTCGAACTGTTGCGATCAGGCAGATTCAGTAACAGCTTCAATCCCACAGAGGTAGTCACACTCAATGCTGCTAAGAAATGATCTGTTGCTGCATACGTGTGTGCAATATATGTTTTAAGTTACGTGTAATAGGGGTTTGTGCAATAACAGGAAGTACAGTTATGTGTTTTTGTGTTGTATTTGTTGTCATAGTTTTAGCTTTATATATTTTTAGTGATTGATGCACTGATCGGTTGGCACTTTTAATTTCGTTGTACATGTTACAATGACAGAAAACGTATTGCATAAGACAAAAATATATTTATTTACTGTTTAAATGCAAATTAGTCTTCATTGTCAGTGCATCCCTCTCCCTCTCTCTACAACACAGACACAGACACAGACACAGACACACACACACACACACACACACACACACACACACACACACACACACACACACACACACACACACACACACACACACACACACACACACACACACACACACACACACACACACACACACACACACACACACACACACACACACACACACACACACACAGTCTCTCCCTCTTTTCTTTTTTCAATTTGTGACCCGTCCGGTTCATATGGGTTTGTAGTAATTTTGTCAAATTTTATTAGGAATAATAAACAGGTCACATTGCATAATGTCAGAGTGATAGAGCCACTTCATGGATATATGAGCAGGTGTCCTTTCAGATTTTGACAGGTGCAGGTTGAGGTTGGACTTAGGAAACCTACACAGTTTACTGGTCCCTGATCTCAGGCCTCTGCTACCACCTGCCGTTCACATGGTGCTACTGCAACTATGCTGTTGGAGTTTGGAAGTGCTCGTTGGAGCACCTGTTTTGAATTTGCACATAATGCAGGAGGCAGCAGGACATTGCTTTACTGAAAAGGAGCGCTTCCAAACTCCGATGGCAAGTTGGCTGCGGTCTTCGGTCAATTGCGCCACTCTCTTGTTCTAATGGATGATGTTCAAAATAAATAAATAAAATGGCAAGGACATCCAAAGGGCTAAGATACAGAGTCTGGCAACATTTCTCTAACTACAGGCTGTCAATATCTTCTTTAAGGAACATTATATGTTTAGAGCATGTACGGTAAGTTGGAAATCAAACACCCCACAATATCCATTCGCAATTTGTAGCACATACTATGTTGTTTTTGTGTGAACCACAACGCATCACATCAGAAGCCAAACACAGTAGGGTATACAGCAGGGCAACTGATCTGACAATAAATGAATTGAATTTAGACTAAAACTTAAACTAAAAACACAGTGAGGTGGAAGACAGCACAGTTTAGCATGATGTAGAGTGTGTTGCTATACTGTAGAATTGGTTGGGATAGTTTCTTACAATAGTGTCTATTGAGCATTACACGCATGATGCATGCAATCAGCCTACAGTGCTTATAGATGTATCAGGATGAATGCACTCTAGGCATAGAGTGATTTACACACCTCAGCCGTGATACATCACCATATCAAACAACTAGCACAGGTCCTTGGCTAATAATCCACTGACTCACAATGAATTATTATTAGGATAACCAACTAAAAGCAGCAAATGAGAAGAACTAAAAAAAAGAAAAAGAAATCCAAAAAAAGAGACGAGAGATTGTTTCCAAAATGTGAATGAAAAAAATGATAATCAGGCAGATGCGATCGAGGCATGCGTCACGTTCGGAGGCAGGGTTACCTGATAGTAGGTGTGGCTTTGTGGGTAGAGAGTGGAGAAAGGTGGGACTTCACCGAGCCCATCCCCTTCTGGGTGAGACCACACCTCTTCACCAAACAGTCCGTCAGGAGATTCTACCTACGGTGTATAGAGAGAGCTCAGCATGGCACCGCCCTACAATGTGGCCAACGAGCATTTAAAATCACAGGAGTTGTTTTCGTGAAAAGGAACAGATTTATATTTCAGTGTGGTAACGTTTATTGTTAGGTTAGGACCAGTCTATAACAAAGTCTTTGAAAGATGCTGGGTTTTACTTTAACTATCGCAGAAATGCATGCATAGTGCACACTGTACTGTACGATATTTACACACCAAATACCACCGCTGTGCATTTCAGTACCACATTGTGTGTGTGTGTGTGTGTGTGTGTGTGTGTGTGTGTGTGTGTGTGTGTGTGTGTGTGTGCACTGCAAAAATCCACATTAATTCCTAGTGACTATTTTATTTGTATTATTACTAGTCAGTAAAAGGTATTCATCTATAAAGAGTTTGTATTAAGAGGTGATGACACACTATTACAAGATCTCCAGCCTATTACTTCAGGCTGCTCAAACTTCAAGTCAGAGAGGCTGCCTTTGAACAGCGTGTGTGTGTATGTTTGTGTGTGTCCAGTGACAAAAGAACAGGTTCACAGGGAGAACAGGATGGCAGCTCCATCTGCCATAGAGGAGCTGCCCAGAGACACGCACGCACGCACGCACGCACGCACGCACGCACGCACGCACGTGTCGTGTACGGGAAAGAGATCCCAAAATAACTTGGACACCCAAACACACCGGTGGCACCATGGACGAAGGCGCACGCACGCACGGTGTAGAGAAAATAGTGGCTAAAATGTTTTAAAAATAATAATAAAAAAGGAAGGGTTTCCACCCGACAGCAATGATATGTTACTAGGCCTGCATCATCCCTGGAAATCATTAACCCATGATTGACTACTCACAGAAACAAATGCAAATGTCCCACTTGAACCCTAGCATCAATATTCTGTAGGTGAATGTCCAGCGAAAACAGCCTAGCTACTGTATATGAGCTTGTATTTCGGACAAGCTTGAAGAGCTTGTAGGGGACAGACGGATCGGACAAGCGGACAGACCTTAATGAAATTAACTCTTCAAAGGTACCGATCACGTTTTACAACATGGTGGGTCTAGAACTGTTTTACATTGACCCATGATTATCTCCTTCTTTGCTTGCCTCTTGAAGAGGGCGGTCGCATTCTTTTTCTCTCTCCCTCCCCGTTTTCTTTTTCTTTTTCTATGATGCAAGAAAGATGTATTTGGCGCTGCACTGCAGCGACATGGACATAAGGGCTACGCTTGCATGCGGGCCCTTTGTCTAAGACAAATTTCTTCCTCTGGAGAAAAATAATAAAGAACCTTGAGAACCTTCTTACATCTTGAAACTTTATATATTTAAATGCTCAAAGTCAAGCTTCTGCCTACTGTCTGGAATTTCCAGTATTGGTGTTTCAAATAGCACAAATGTTAAAGATGTGTTCTTGCAAAAGTGTGGAGGAGATGAGGTAAGAGGCAGACGCTGTGCTGCCACAAGGTGGGGCTAGATACCAACCACAACTACTCCACTAACCCATTCCACTCCACTCATGGGGAACTCTTTCAGTACCTATACATAGAGACCAGGCAAGAAACAAATAAAGATTTATAGGATTACACATGTAAGTAAGTAAGGGTGTATTCAAGATCCAAAGAAAGAGATAAAGAGTGAAAGAAAAACAGAGACACCAAGTGAAAGAGAAAGACAGACAGACAGAATGCAATATGGGGCTGTAGTGGGGACTATAAAAAAGAAAAAGAAAGAAAAAAGAAAATGGGGCAAGCATTCAAGTGGGCAGCAAGCAGAGTTCTACAAAGGTACTCCCATATCAAGAAAATCCCTCTGCAGGGTTGGCAAATTTAGGCCAGTACATTGTTCCTTCTTTTAAAAAACTTCTGGAGCTGCATCAAAACAGCTTCTTGTCATTATAAAATATTTCTATGCCAAGTGTCTCCTCGGCCAATTTCTCTGGAGAGTCTAAAAACCTAGTAGCATCATAAACTTGAATAAGCCTTCAGACATTCACGACACTAAATCAAATTTAGCCAGGCTGAATGAACACAACCTGGTCATAGATAGGTAGACACGGGCAAGCCTGATTATTACTTAATAAACAATTCAGTGGAACCACATATATAAACTAAATTAAAGCTAAGTGAACAGAGTTGACAAAACAATAATTGAGACATGCAAGCAGTGTTAGTTACCTTAGCAGGTGCAATGTAAATGTGAGCCATGTGTCCACGTGTGTACTGTATCTCTACTTGTGTGTGTGTGTGTGTGTGTGTGTGCACGCGCGACTGTGTGTGACTTAACAGGTCACATTTCGTATGCATGAGTAGGAAACAGAGCGCACAGACAGACAGACAGACAGACAGATAACCACAGGTGGTTACCTTAGCAGGTGGGATGTGTGCGTGCGTCACATATCCGTGGACGTGTTGAATGTGAGACAGCTGCCGCTCCGCCACTTGTACGAGCTCCGCCCCGTGCAGCTCACCCAGGCGGCCCAAGGAGCCGTCCCTCTCCAAAAAATGCCCCCCGTCCCTCTCCAGTGATCCACCTCTTTCTCTCCGCCACGACGACCCCCCGTCCCTCCTCCCGCAAGTCCCCCGATCTCTGGTGTCTCCTTTGGTCCAGGATGCACCCCTCCCCAGTGTCCCTCCGTCCCTCCCAAGGGTCCCACCACCGTCTCTCCCCAGAGTTCCTCCGTCCCTCCCCTCCCTCCCAAGTGTCCCTCCATCTCTTCCCTGTACACTCTTCCATGACCCTCCCTCTCTCCCGTCCCTGCCTAGAGTCCCTGTGTCCCTCTGCTCCCTGGGCCCGCCCACTGGATGCTGCGGGCAGGGCAGGGGTTGTAGCTTTGGTGGGGCACCTGGTGATGCACCTTCTTCTTCTTGGTGACGATACTTCTGTAATGTGTGGCAATGGAGAGGGCGGAAGCAGCACAGAGGGAGAGAGAGAGAGAGAGAGAGAGAGAGAGAGAGAGAGAGAGAGAGAGAGAGAGAGAGGGAAGATACAGGAGGAGGAGATGAGGAAATTGACAAGATGAAGAGGGTGAGGAGGCAGGTGGAAACCAGAGAGAGAGATAATGGAAGAAAGGATTTGAGGAGGGGTAGGATAGGAAAAGAGACAAAGTAGAGAGATGTTAGCTTAGAGAAAGTGCATTAATGAAGCTTCTAGTTAGCTAGAACAGAGAGTATTAGCCACCCAGCAAGACGCACACATACACCATACCACACACAGAGGAGTATCGTACCACACACACACACACACACACACACACACACACACACACACGTGCGTGAGTGCGTGCGTGCGCCGTGCAACAAGTCAAGTAAATAAGAATTAGGTTTTAACGGAGAGATTGTGTTAGGCCGGTAATTGCTGGTTTTGGAAGTTTAGTTTTATGACAAAAGGCGGAAAAAATATAAATCCCTCAGGACATCCTGGCTGATAAAAATAAACAAACAAAATGCCAATTTATTATTATCACTGCAAATCAGACACATACACATTTCAAATCCTCTGATCAGCAAGTCACAGTGCACTCTCTCTTTCACACACAAACACACAGAGACAGAGACACAGAGACACAGACACAGTCACAGACACACAGACACACACAGAGACACACAGACACACAGACACGCAGACACACAGACACAGACAGACACGCACGCACACACACACGCACAAACGCACGCACGAACGCACGCACGCACGCCTTCAAACCAGAGGCCAACATTTAAACGTGCCAAGGTTTCCTACCACAACTCAACAATGCACACACATTTGAAGTAGAAAATCTAACAGAGATGGCTAAAGAAACTTTACAACAGCACTAGCGTCATGGATACATATGCATGGAATACACAGTCCCATCCCGTAAAATGTTAACACTTGAATTGAAAAGCTCAATGAGGAGACTGTACAGAATCTCCACAAAAGTTGCCCAAAGCCGTCTGTTAACCACAGACGCAACCACTAATAATAGCCTATTATGTAATGTGACTAGAACCTGTGATTTATTTATTTGATTTCTTGCCGGCCATGCAGGTAAGCCAATCAGCGTGATTATTTTGAAGTGCCTGTTTTTGTGCGTGTTTATTTTGTCGAGGAGTCATTATACCCGCACAGCCACACACCCACAAAATGAGTATACTGTAACAAATCAATCCACCTGTGCAAGATGAAGCTCTTAGGCTATATACATTTTTACAATACTCCTTTATGATCAAATAGTTTTCAATCCAAAATATAATGCTGCAACTGTTGTTAGGCTACATGTATTCAGCTGCTTGCCGTCCACGCATTAACATGGATTATTACAGTAAACATGTGGCCTAGCCGGGCTCTGATTTAAACGTGTTTGTTGCACACGTGTTCTCTTTCTTTCTCATTCCCTCTCTTTGTGCGCATCACAGGGCAGGTCAGGTGTGCACTGTGCACTCAGCATGTCAGTAATTGTTTCATGAAGTATATGCTGTGAGAGCACACACACACACACACACACACACACGCACGCACGCACGCACGCACGCACGCACGCACGCACGCACGCACACAGAGCACTATAAACAGAGAAAAGGGGAACAAAAGGTAGTTTGATGGGGCCTGCCCAGAAGTCCAACGACATCCCATTACACCGACTACGTGGCTTCGCTTGCGGTTAGGGTTGGGTTAGTAATGGGGTGAGTGGGACCAACGACCAACTACCTCACCTGTGGTATACCGCAGGGATCTATACTCTGTCCCCTCTGTTTTCTATTCATATGCTCCCCTTTGGCAACATATTTCGCAACCATAACATCATGTCACTGCTATCATCTGCTATGCAGATGATATGCAATTAAATATCTGTCCAGTCTTTTATCATGCCTCTCCAATATAAGGGCTGGATGTCAAACAACTTCCTACAATTAAACGAGGCAGAGATCATTTTTGGTCCCCCTAACTCCACACAGTAATTTGTTTCCGAGCTTGGTAGCCTATTCCCCAATGTAAAGGAGGTGGCCCGTAACCTGGGTGCGCTGTTCCATTCTGTAGTAACCAAAGTCGTTCAAATACGCTACGTCCAATTAAGGAATATAGCTCGAATTAAAAATGTCCAGTCACCTGCAGATCTAGAAAAGGTAATTCATGCTTTTATTTACTCTCGTCTATATTAGTGTAACTTTATTTATTCCGGTCTCTGCAAATAGCTTTATCCCTTCTCCAATTAGTACAGAATTCAGCTGCCAGACAGTTAACCAACTCTAAAAAACTTGACCACATCACCCCCATCTTAGCTACTCTTCATTGGTTACCCGTTTTGATTTTAAGATTTTACATTACTTTTAAAGCTCTGAACGGCCTAGCTCCCAGCTATGTCTCTGAAGGGCCTCACACACCGTCTACGAACGCCGTGCGTCAAAACAGCCGCCTCCGTTATTTTCAATGAACCTATCGCACACCGGCGGCGTCCGACGCGCGTTCACGCCTCGCCTGACGCTCCGATATGCCACCGTTCTATTTTCCAGGCGTTTCCGCGCGGCAACGCCTGTGCCGCGTCGCTGCGCACCCGGTGTGTTGGGCTTCACATGCTGGAAGCCTACAAGCCTGTGTACGCACACTCAGATCCTCAGACAAGGCCCTCCTTGAGACCCCCACAGCCCAGCTCGTCACAAAGGGTGACAGGGCTTTTGCAATCTGGGCCCCCAAACTTTGGAACGCACTACCTGTTGACCTTGGACGTGCAAAATCGATGTCATCTTTTAAATCTCTTCTGAAAACCCACCTCTATGTTAAAGCCTTTTCTTAAATGTAATTTTTGTATTGCTTTGTATGTTTCTATTTTCTATTTTTGTGCCTGCTATTTTATTGCTTTAATTTACCATGCTCTGTAAAGCACTCTGTGAAGAGGTCTAGAAATGTGCTGAATGAATGATTTTATTTTCGTGTCTGGCTGCCTTTCAAAGCCCATCCCATCTGGGATTATTCAGACACATTATATATAATTAAATACAAGATGTCGGGAAAAATGTGCCGTCGGAACAATGGCACCTACAAAAGATAAGGAGAGATTCTTGTCTCAGCAGAAGGACCAAACTTCCCTTTGGGAGTGTGTCTCTCTCTCTCATCATAATGACACCAATGTGCCAGCCAATGTGGATGAAAGTGTATTCTCAGCTGAAACCGTATAGTACTGGCATTCATACTACTACAGAGACTACTACAGGCAGTGTAACGATACATAATGATGCATTTTATTTTCACAGAGATACGATACACATCATGATACATGGTTGACGATAGGATACATGGACGATATTGGTTCATTCAAGGGGATACGATACGAATCAATTTAAAATCGATACAGTAACTATTTAGCAAAATAATTGCTTGAATAGTGTGAATAGTGGGGTTTTAAGGGAGGGGTTCTTAAAGGCCAACATTGTTTTTTTTCAACCAAGGTTCATGTTTTAGGTTATTATTAGCCTGAACTAATGGGTTAGGTTTCTGGTCTAGAGGGACGGGTCACGGCAGAGATTTGCGTACGGCGCCGTACGCCCTGTTTGGATCTCACCGATCTGTCAGTCCCCCCCGGCCCCTCCTCTCCCCCCAGTGCAGCGCTACATCACATCATTTGGAGTGACGCCCACCCGGAAGGCCAATGCGTTCCTCCAGGCTTTCATTTTTTGCACGGACGAAAATGAAAATCTGGTACCGAGGCTAGGTTATTTAATTTTTTTTCATTAGCTGCTTTCTTTCGTTTTAGTGATTTTAGCTGTTTTTGACAGGGGGGGCGGAGGCATTCGAACAAGTGGCTAAATATGTTTACTACAATTTTACAATTTTACAATTTAGGCATTTAGCAGACGCTCTTAATCCAGAGCGACTTACATTAAGCAAGAACAAAAGCATGGGAATACATCACATAAAAGCATTTATCATGAAACATGCGTAAGCTAAGAAAGTAACAGTGGAATATCTATATAATGAAACTATACATATATACTACTATGCTATACATATGTACTATGGCGTGCTATGACTATATACAATGTAATTATAGTGCTGTCTACATAACATGCTATAAGTCTGTATCAAATGCTATCTAAGTCTACGGAAGTGCTATCTAAGGGGGTAGGGTAAGTGCTATGGGCCATGATGGAGTCTGAAAAGGTGGGTTTTCAGACTACGGCGGAAGATTGGGAGTGATGCTGCAGTTCTGACTGCAATGGGAAGTGCATTCCACAGTTTTGGAGCCAGAAGGGAGAAGAGTCTGGGACGTGTGGAGCGTTGCCCCGGCGTTTTTAGTGAGGGTACTTCAGCATCAGAGTTTTATATTCTGTGCGGGCAGCGACCGGGAGCCAGTGGAGAGAGCGGAGCAGGGGGGAGACATGTGAGAATTTTGGCTGGTTGAAGACCAAGCGAGCTGCGGCATTTTGGATCAGCTGGAGAGGCTTAAGTGCGCATGCTGGTAGGCCAGTAAGGAGGGAGTTACAATAGTCGAGTTTTGACAAGACTGTTGTCTGGATTAGGAGCTGGGCTGATTCCTGGGTGAGGAACGGTCTAATTTGTCGTACTACAATTCTTTATTGTCGTTTACTATAGTCCTACTAGACCCCAATAAATTACATCTGGCCACAAAAGACCACGGGATCTACTGAATGTGAAAGGGGATACTAGGGGGATGCCATACTGTGTGTCATAGGCTCGCAATATGTTTGTCACCTCCCCCTTCACATTCAATAGATCCGGTGATATTTTGTGGCCAGATATGTAATTTCCTACAAATTTCTTTTTTAACAAAAATCTTTTACTTTCTCTAATAACAACCTAAAACATGAAACAAGGTTGAAAAACACCGGCCCAGGCCGTAGCGTAACGGTCTGGGCACCGGACTGGTGATCCAGTCGCGGTGTGCCGCGGGTTCGACTCCCGAACCCGACACGGCCTTTACCGCATGTCATCCCCCCATCTCTCTCCCGTTTCCTGTCAGCCTACTATCTGTCCCTTAAAAAATCAATAAAGGCGTAAGCCGCAAAAAAATATCTTAAAAAAAAAAAAAAAAAGGTTGAAAAACACCAAAGTTGTCCTTTAAGTACATGGTCATTCTCTGGCAAATAGAAGGACATTGTAATATTTGAATACATAATTATGTATTCAAAAATTACAATGTCCATGGTTCAAAGCTTCAAATTGACATATTGGTTGTTCAGTTTGACCCATCAGTTTTGGAGATATGGCTTATAGAGTAATGTCTTGCAGAAAACAGCGAGTTGAGAAAACAGGCCTGAAAGGTTCACTTATGTGGACTCGGTACACCTAGCTACATGTTTAAGTCTGCCTGTGCTATTAACTAATTTTGGATAAAGAAAATTAATACATCGTTTTTTTCTCCTCTCCTGTTAGTCTTGCCGCCATGGCTGTCTTCTCTTTCTTTTCTTCTTAAAATTGCTAAATACTATGCACAAGTACTTTTCATTGCAAAACAATACTAATCTTGATTTGAATTGCAAAAGAATATGATTTGTTACAAAGTAGAACGATACAATATATTGCTGTTTGTATATCGATACAGTTGAATCTTTGCAATTAAAATCGATGCATCGATACACTTGTATCGTTACACGGCTAATTCATTCATAGCATCATATGCTATAGCTACCGGTATATGGATTTATTTATTTCCGTTTTCGAATCAAACTGTAGTTGGGTTAGATTCCGAAATCAAGGAAAGATAATACTGAAGCCAAAACAGTTGGAGAACCCCTCTGTACTGCAGAATTATGATGATTATGTGTACTGGGAGCCGGGAGGACAGTACACATAAATCAATGCTGAAGTCAATGCACTTACTGTACTGTAGGTACATGCACAGAGAGATTCAGCCATCCACGCATAATGGGTCAGGACATATCCATACTGATGCCATTAAACATTGTATATCTTATCTGTTGTCCTTGTGGCCTGACTTAGTCATGAGGGAAACCCTCTAGAGAGTAACACACCAGGATTATGCCCAGGAGTGACATCAGAACCCTTTTACTCAATTGACATGTTATGAAATGATGACAATGGAAGTACCTCATAATGTGATATGACTGTGATATGTACTACAGACTATTGAATGATGTTGCTCATGCCCCTCATGTTAATTTGATTTGATGTGTGTTTAATGTATGTGTTGAAAGGTATGTCTTGCCTTGTTGGTTCAAAGAAATAATATAGTCTAAATGGGTCAACAAGGGAGGTGATCTTGAAAATGATGTAATGATCTTTTTTCTATTGCTTCTCGCCCTCAAGGCGTTTTACTGGTATACTACAAGCATAAATGCAGGGTGTTTATGAGCTTGCAAATCATTCATCGTTCAGATTTCAGTACACAGCTAGACAGCATTGGCCGGTTTATTGGGGGGTAATCTCTCAGAATATTATAGGAATGTTAGGAATGTAAACAAAGAGACCGGAAGTGGAGCGCTAAAGGAGAGTGACCGGCTGACATCTGGTCTCTACACGTGGAAGCGGGCGGTGCCCCCAGAGGCAAATTCAACAGATTTTTTATATTTAATTTAGTTTGGCCGATGGGTTCCCAGATTGATGGGGGGTGGGGGTGACACACAAAAACCATTGAATAAAAACCATGATTAGCACTGACATTGAGCATATCAAGTCCATATATGGGCATATCATATTCCACGTTGCGCTGGCGTTGGGCATAGTAGATTGAACTAGAAAGATTACACCTGTGTGAACTGAGTGGTGCAACTCCCCTCTTTCTTCCTTGGTCTAGTGGGAATGTGCATATAAAATTCCCCTCAAACTGCACTCAGCGTTCATGATTTTGTTCGAACCAATCCTGCAAACTTTGGAAGGCAATCTTAGCTAATGGGGATGGAATATGGGAAAGCGGACAGACCTATGTTGATCACACGACTATAGAGATAGTGTATACCGATTTGCGTGATGTATGGATAAAATGTGTACGAGTAATATAAAGAAATGTGTTTTGGAAGAATCGACATCATGGTGGCGCTATAACAGGCCGGTGTGGAAAGATTGGGGCAGAGGTTTGTCGTTGGCACACAGGAAGTATGTGCACAGTTTGGTATCGACCGGGCCAACGGTGCCGGAGATTAGCTGTACACAGACGGACGGACAGGGACACACACGGACGGAGTGCAAAACATACTGTCTCCCCATGCCTTCGGCCTGGTGGAGACAATGAAATGGTGTCAACTATGTTAGTGTGATCAATGGCTTATTCCCCTTTGACACAAATACATGAGTGTGTGTGTGTGTGTGTGTGTGTGTGTGTGTGTGTGTGTGTGCGCGTGTGTGTGTGTTTCTGCATCAAATAGAACTACACCTAAGATGCCATCAAAGCCAATAATTTTTACTGGGCACAGTATGAACAGTATGGCGCGATTCATACTATTTTAGAGCCGAATAAAAGTCGGTTCGGCTCTGTAAAGCCTACAATGTGACGTCATTTGAGGTTCGGGGGCGCGGGTACCGTCCTAAAGTCGGCTCTATAGGATGGGAGTATGAATCGGACCTATGACTGAAATAATTTAGATAAAACTGATTGGGAAAAAAATTTAATGAGAATATTTTCTTTAATGATAAATTGATAATTGATTTTTTTTAAATAGTTTTGAATAGATTTTTAATTGAATCGTGACCCCAAGAATCGGAATTGAATCGAGAATCGTTTCGATTAAAAATAAATAAATAAAAACATTTTTAATCGCATCTTGACCCCAATAATTTGAATCGATTCGTAAGATAGCAGAAAATTCACAAATCTAACAGAAACACATCTTGCCATTTCTTGGCATAACCAATACAAACATGACTGGTTTCAACATTGAACATTGAGTGGTTGTTGATTAGGCACAGGCGATAATGTGAACCACATGACCTTTGGTGTTTCTGACCCCCCCCCCCCCCCCCCCCCCCCGAGCATGCGTGTGTGTGTGTGTGTGTGTGTGTGTGTGTGTGTGCGTGTGCGTGCGTGCGTGCATGTGAGAGTGAGTGTGACAGAGGGGGACAGACAGAGAGAGATATTAGCTAGTGTAGCTACATTAGATTCACCAGTCTTAATTAAGCTTGTTTTTTTTCTTCTTCTTTTTTTGTCCAGGAACCAAGTGAGACGTTTAGTCTCTGGAGTCCAGCAGCGTCATTAACACGTGGGATGGTTGCTACTGTATTCCTCATGGCATTTAGGGGCCCTGCTAGCTGTAACAAGTTGTAGCTGTGCCAAACGGAACCACTGACAGAGATCCAAGGCAGCAGGGTATGGCTCACTAGGAGCTCTACACAGCAAAACCCTCAGTGGTAATTTAACAGTATAAAACAGTATGAAAATTGCCCCATAATTGTTCAATTTGGCGGTTACATTCTGTACATGAGTTGAAAAACGGTGCAGAGTTTATTCATTTTGCTGTCAAAATATTTCTGTCAGGCAAACTGACTTTATTTTGAATATATATCAGGCTCAATGTAGATTAATCCTTCAGTATCTATTATTACAACTGAGAGAATTCCACACCTACAAAGTTGTGCCCAGCATGGAGCGCACAACTTTGTGTACCAGTTCAGGTGGCCATGTCATAGGCCAAGTAATTCGTCATGACGTATGCGGAAATGACATTCACGCCTGTGCTTTGTGGCTCTGCGTTTTCAACCCAGCTTGATGGCTCTTAGACTCCTGGCCAATCACAGCGGGTCTTTCCTAGAACCACGGTGATGCTCCACTGCACTTTCCATACCTCTCTCAATCCTTGCTCTACACATCACCTCTCTCTCTCTCTCTCTCTCTCTCTCTCTCTCTCCTTTATTCACAGAGAAATAACAACGCAGAAACAACACGGCCAGTGGTCAAAGACACATCGCTGCCTGCCTTTGTTCAAAATGTACGCTTTGTGTGTGTGTGTGTGTGTGTGTGTGTGTGTGTGTGTGTGTGTGTGTGTGTGTGTGTGTGTGTGTGTGTGTGTGTGTCTCACTCGGACAAAGGAGAAACAACAACACGGACAAATTGGCAAGATGGCCCTTTTTTCCCTTCTAGACATGATAATTGCATTGCGATACACAATGATTTTAATATAAAACAATATAGTTTTCTCTCCCCAGGGATTATGCAGAGTACAGGAGCTCCTTTGTTTAGTTAGGTGACCATCTAGTATTATGGAATAATGTTCATTGCATCCTGCAGCTTGGAAGAATAGCAAAGATTGAGTTTGTAAATCTCAAATCAGGATACCTTGCACCAGTTAGAGTCTAACTGTTAGACCCTTGTTCGATTCTGCTGTGCCCCGCAGGACTCAGGAGGGGTACAGTATACACCAGAGCATGTGAGCGGCGTTGAGCGGGGGAAAGAGCCGCTCCTCACTCCTGGGCTGTTATCACACTCGCTCATTTGATCATGTTGATTCTCCCCCCCCCCCTCCCCCTCCCAGCCATGGGCACAACAAAGTATTTTGTAGCGTGTCATGTCTGAAACCTCTGTGACTCTCCGTGGGACCAGGCATGCTCAAACATGTGGTGCACGGACCCCGACCGGAGCTGTCCTCGCTCCGAAGCCGCTCTGACCCATTTTAAAACCCGCTGCATGCTCAATTCAAAATCCCGCCGTTCCGCTCCCCACTCCGCTCATATGCTCTGGTATACACACACCCTCGCGGCAGCACCAATCAACCACTACCCAGTGGCGAGGCTGATAAACACTGTTATCACAATGCTGCTACACATTTCATGCAAAAAAAGATATGCAATGTACACATGTGCATGCACCCTTGCATAGAGATATATGCATACACCTGCATGGTGATGCGGTCGCATGCATGTATTATACACATCTGTATGCATGTGGTGCACACGCACGAAGACACACGCATGCACACACACAGACACACCTTGCGTGGTTAGGGAAACGTGACTAGATTGACTCACAGGCACTCGCTGTGATGCTGAATCTGCTGTCAGTGTGTTAGTGTGCGTAAAGCTGGGCATTAGTCATGCTTGATGAGAGCTCAAAGAGCAGGGGATCCTCTGCCGTAAGGGCCATCTCGCTCACGCACACGCACGCACACGCACATCTCTCCCTCCCTCTCTGTCTCTCATTTTGTCTTTCCCTCTCTTTCTTTCTCTCTCCTTCTCTCTTTCACTCTGTCTCTTCGGTCTTCACAGCCTTCCTTTCTGGTGTCTTTCCTCCTCATCTCTCCCTCTGTTCTACATAGCTTTAACAGTAAACACCCCAAACACGTTGTTTTGTGCCCTGTTGTTTTGTTGCTGTTCTGTCAGACTGCTTGTTATGGTGGAGATTGGTAGGATGGATGGCAGAGAGGCTTACTTAACACAATCCCTGCCACGATGTTTAAAGAATGATTACTATATGCCAGGATATCAATCCGTTCAACCCTTAATTTGAAGATCCAAAACACAGCGACCGGATGTTGTGTCAGCTTAATGGTGTGCTTCCCGACAAATAACACAGGCTACGTTTTTTGGCGGGGAAACGGATAGATCAGACATAAAAATACAAATAAAACACACAGCAAGCACAGAATGATACTGTACGGTAAATATGGCTAGTCTAGTTTCTACAGTGCAGATATAGTCTGTCTGGGTAATGTTAGGACTCTAGGCAGTATTCATTTTTTTGTATGTGCTAAAATGTCTGACCTAGTTCCAGTGTGTGCTTTTTGCTTGTCTTCTCATCAGACGCCTCAAAAGCTTTAAAAGTGATCCTATCTCTGGCCAGTTGAGATAAATCCAGAGCCTGTGTTTAAAAATACATTGAAATTTGTCCTGATGTCTAGGGAAGTCCCGATCACATATTTTTGCTCCCAATCCGATTCTGATCATTTGATTTTGAGATCTGCCGATACTGATCTGCCGATTTTCCGGATCCGATCTTTATATTGTTATACTTGTCATGCCATATCACAAGTAGTAGTATAATATCCAAAATCACAGACTATATATCCAGTAGTCTAATATCATTATATGGGTGGCTGCAGACACAGACTTTGGTGCTGCATGTGGATGTAAATTATAAACATAGCATAGCAAGATAAAACTTTAATCAGTTCAGACCTAATTATATGGTTCTCCTCAGTAGAAAGAAATACCACAGTAATCATAAACAAATAATTAATAATCAGATATTTTCCTCCCGATTCCGATCTTTTGAAAATCATGTGATCGGCCTCAATTTCCGATCACGTGATCAGACCAGGACAACTATCCTGATCTCATCTTTTAACTCTCCCTTTTTATCTCTCTACAGTATTATTGTCTCCACCAGGCCGAAGGCATGGGGAGAGAGTAAGGGCCGATTCATACTCCTATTTTACCGCTGTTTCGGCGCTGTAGTGCCGAAATTATTTCGGCTCGTCAGAAATTTTCAGTAGCACCGAAGAGCCGACTTTAGGACGGTACCCGCCCCCCCGAACCTCAAATGACGTCAAATTGTAGGCTCTACAGAGCCGAACCGACTTTTATTCGGCTCTAAAATAGGAGTATGAATCGGCCCTATGTTTTGCACTCCGTCCGTGTGTGTGTGCGTGTGTCAGATTTCATCCAAATCTCACGCAAATCGGTACACATGATCTCTGTAGTCATGTGATCAAGACGGATTTCAGTTGGATTTCAGATTCTACACTGATTGGCTTAGATTGCCTTCCAAAGTTTTCAGTGTGAGAGTGGCCCGTTTTTTTTTTACAAAATGCTGTCCTGCTCATCCAGAATTCTATCCTCAGAGATGCTATGAGTGATCTGGCTCTGCATTTCCTCAACAAAATGAAGAAAATTGTTGCAAAAAACAAACAAACAAAAAAACATGTTTCTATTACTCCTAAACATTTTGCCAAACATCACACACACTCCTATCCTCCTGGTGGAGACCTGTGCCCAGAAGGGCACTTTTTCTAGTTCTATTTGTTTCTCTGCTTCGCTCAACTGTTTGTTTGTCTGCCTCTCTGTCTCTCACTCTCTCTGTTTACCTGTCAGGCTCACACCCTCTGCTTGCCTGTGATCTAACTGAATAACAACCGTCTAACCAAGCCGTCTAACCAACCTAATTGCAAAACCAATAAAATGTTGCCTTTAGATAGCAGCACACATCATGTGTTGACAACACCGGCTTCCTGTACTGCATTTGACCTCCCTAGTTGGAGAGGAGTCAGAATGATCCCCGAGGGGATGTAAAGAGCTAACAGTGCACAAAAGTAGCAGCAACACTGTACAGTGTATATGCACCCATTATGTAAATTAGACATACCGCATCTAGCAAACAAAAGCAGACATAGCGATAGTCCGTTGCTCTGACACACTGACATCATAATATGCTAGAGTTCAGTGTTGTCTATTCAACTGAAACAACCATGTTTATTTTGTAGGATTGTGCCGATTGAAACGTTTCCAAACCAGGTAGATTTGACCACTTGGGGTTGCACATTTCTTCAAAAAAATCCAATAATACCTTTTTTCAGGCAGTGTTTATATAATTTCATCTCACCTCTTTCATTCTGTATGACACTAGTGAGTCACAGCCATGTCTCCTATTGTCAAAACAATGACAATGAATTATGTGACCAACATGCTGTGTTGGTTGTTACAGATTATTGTGATGGCACAAGCAGTCCTCTTATGTTTGACAGAGACACGCTTGTTCAGTGATCATTTCATATCTCTTGGATAAATATACTGATTTGAATTTTATGGACACTGGATCAGATGAAACTTGATGATTTAAAAAAAAGAATTAGATAGTCACTTTGTAAATAGCACGCTTCTCGAGTGTCATTGAAATCTGATCTTCTCTTTGTTGTTGCCAGTTGGCTCAGAGTCATTCCTTTCTGTCATTGTTCTTTTAGCATAGTTTTAAATGTTTTTGTGTTAGCATCCAATAGTCCAACAGTACACACATCATAGTGCGTCACATTGCAGCACTATGTGACGTTGATTCCCAACCAGTGCATGGTTTAGTTTATAAACAAACATAATATCATATATATCACGTCATATTTCTTATTACTAATGCAATACAAGATGGATTTAGCACCATCATCAGTAAGTTAACACCACGTTGTCTGCCTGTTTCTGTAGGCTATTTTTAACCAGCGCGTCTCATGCCTTTGACCTATCTCCAAAATAAGATGACATTGACCAATGAGGCAATGACCATTGTTTATCTGTTGTGTTGCATACATGTTGTGACAGTTATTCTTCACAAAAGTATTTCTGTCATGTGAAAGAAGGTTATATTATATAGATTCTTTCACACATTTGTATGGCTGAATTTGTGCTCATTCAAAGATGGTGGTGTAATCAAGGCTGGAAGAATCAATAAACATTTATAACTGGTGTCAGCTGTCAATCAAATAGATTTTAGACATCAGTATTGGAATGGCCCAGAATTTCACAATTTAGGCATTTAGCAGGCACTCAGATGATGTCAACTGCAAAAAGCATCTTCTGCTTTTTGCAGATGATATGGTCCTGATCGCAACATCGGTCCAAGACCTTCAGCTCTCACTGGACCGGTTCGCAGTCGAGTGTACGGCGGCTGGGATGAGATTCAGCGTCTCCAAATCTGAGGCCATGGTTCTCAACCAATGGATTGTGCAGTCGGGGTAGGGAATGAGACATTACCCAGGTGAAGGAGTTTAAGTATCCCGGGGTCTTGTTCACGAGTGAGGGGAGGACGGAGAAGGAGATCAGCCGGTGAATCGGAGCAGCAGGTGCAGTATTGCATTTGCAGTTGCTGTACCGCAATGTTGTGACGAATAGAGAGCTGAGCCAGAAGGAAAAGCTCTCCGTCTACCAAGCAATCTTCGTTCCTACTCTCACTTATGGTCTTCCTCAGATTGATGATGTACACGCGCACCTTTTCTCTTGTAGACGTATTGCTCCATCTGGAAGTCCATGTTGGTACATTCACTCTAGACCCAATCACTATGCGGGAACCCTGGCTCTCACTGACAGAGTGAAGGAAGCTCAGTGACTGAGCCATACCTCATGACAGGACATGACCGAAAGAATAAGGATGCGAATACAAGCGGCCGAAATGTGTTTTCTTCGACGGGTGGCTGGCTCCCTTAGAGATAGGGTGAGAAGTTCAGTCACGGGAGGGAGAGCATGAGGCCGCTGCCCCCCCAAATTGGCAGAGGAAGTGTAGCGCCCAGGATTACATTAGATAATTGACACAGGGTGATACTGGGTTTCAAAATTGTGGGATAAAAAATATTAAAAAAGTCACGTGAGAGAGACTCGGGAGTAGAGTCGCTGTTTCTTTGCTTGGAAAAGAGCCAGCTTAGGTGGTTCGGGCATCTGGTTAGAGAGGTCCTCGAGGCACATCCCACTGGGAGGAGACCCCGGGGCAGAGCAAGGCGCAGTTGGAGGAATCACATCGACTCACTGGTTATGGGATGCCCCGGGATCCCCCAGGAGAAAGTTACTAATGTTGCTCTGGAGAGGGAAGTCTGGAGCTCTCTGGTGGAGCTGTTGCCCCCGCGACCCAACTACGGATAAGCGGTTGAAGATGGATGGATGGACTTACAATAAGAACACAACACAAGGTAACTTCAAATACATAGAAATAGTCAACTAGGAGTCTAAGATCATAAGTAAACTAAGAACCGAACAGTAGAATATCTGTACAATGAAATGTCTACAATGTAGAAAAATATGTAATTTAGATATAGCATATTATGTAGACTCTACATAATATGCTATATCTAAATTACATATTTTAGCCTTTGCATGCGCCTGCAAGGTCGTCAAGGCTAGGGAAAGTGCTTATGGCAGTGCTACGGGCTACGGAGAAGTCTGAAGAGTTTTCAGACTCGCAATCAGCACAATCAGTACATTCAGACTGCCAATCAGTACATTCCGAAGTTGGTTGAAACTGTAGAACATTTTTAACAAGGCCCGCCTGCAGTGGCTACTGCAATACTTAGTTGATGCAGAATTGATGATGAGTGATGATGGAGTTTGCATGTTCTCCCCGTGTCCCTTAGGGTAGGTACCCTCACAAAAAACATGCAGTAATCCTGGTCTCTAAACTGCCTCCCCCTGGCCAGCTCTCTCTCTCTCTCTCTCTCTCTCTCTCTCTCTCTCTCTCTCTCTCTCCCCCCCCCCCTGTTTGTACCTGGCAGGCTGTCAAGGTGAGTTGATCTGATTGGCCAGAAGTGAAGTTCATGGAGTTTATTACTTTAAATCTGAATTTGACAACACACACACACACTTTAGCCAACTCACTCCCTCTCACAATGACGGACTCCCCGGTCACAATTTAACCTACTGTAACCGCAGTCTGGCATTATTGTTTCTCAATGAATTAATTCCAAAAGTAAAAAAATAAAAAATGCACATTTAATGTAATGGATTTTAACTGAGTGTCTTTTTATAAAGGTTAAATGAAAATATATTCAGTGTGCTTCAGTCCCACACGAAGCACATTAAACATTTCTTCTCATCAAAGACGGCACTCTCAAACAGTTGGATGGAAATTTTAATATTTCATGTGAATTTGCATCTGACTGCTTTCAGAGTGCTACAGAAGATGCTTGCTAAATTTAGCCCCAGTTGATGCACCTACCTAATATGGGCTGACATTTCCTAGCTGCACGTTCTTTTCCCTCCCAACTAACTTCTGCAATGGCCACACCCCACAGCTATGGAAACAATGTCATTGGATACTAGTGCCGTGGAAAGAGAGCAGAGGGAGGTATTTCCCCAAACCTTCTGCCCCACGTGTAAAAATAAATAAATTCAGACAACATTTTAGGTGAGAAATAGGCCATGCCGTTACTGTATTGATTCATTTCATTTGTCATTGTGTGTTAAAAATATTTGGGAATAAAAATACGTTTCATATCAACTTTTCTAGATGTGGATTTTGGTGACTCAGCGTTAACGTAGCGTTTACTTGCCAAGTATGTGCAATGTCGAAATAGGTTAGAAGTTGAACTGATTCCAAACGTATCGGCTGGCCTGCAACTCGAATGATGCTGTGTCTGTTTGGCCTGTTTTCAAGACAAGTGCTGTATAAAGGGTCAACATTTTATATCAGAAACAATTTTTTCAAACTATAGATGAAATAGACAGTATAGCTCAGTCGGGGTTCAAGCCCAAACACATCCAACACGTATGAGTAGTAGCACGGCTTGGGTGTGGCAAGTACTGGGAGCCGATGGTAGGTGTTGCACTCCACCTCAGAAATTCATTATCCCAGGGGTCTAGCGCACTGCAAAACGGGAATAGACTCCTGTGCTCTGACTCCGACAACTAGAGAGTTTGAGGTTGCACTGCCGATCCGACTGATATGGCCATATATGGAGATCTCCGTATCTGTCAGTCGTTGGCTTAATTGTCCCTTTGATGGGCATGTGATCAATGTCACCACTTTTGGTCAGTCATCTTATTCAGTAAAAGGGATACACCTGTGGAATGCCGCTACCAACAATAAACCAATAAATAAACAAACAAACAAACAAACCATGCAAAGGTTGAAGCCAAGGGTGCGAACACTAATATGTTAACTCATACTGCCATAATTGTTTCGGTCTTTTGCCTTCTCTGCCAAGGTCTTTTCAGCCGAATGCAACGGCTATGTAGACTAGAGTTAGCCATAATCTTTTTTTTTTTACTCACCCAAAATGTATTTTGTATCGCATCGCTGAGAAAATGTAGCTGGTTGTTCTGCTAGCTAAAGGCTGTGTGGTGTCGTTCCCCTTCCGGAAGCCCTCACCTTCCTGTTTAACCCAGAAGGACAACAAGCTCCATAGAGTGGGCCCGGACGGGCGGCCCCTGGGGCAGTACAACCATGCTAACACTAGGGGCAGCAAAGGAGTTAAGGGTGCGGAAACAGCTATCCCAATAGCGAGAACACTGAGCAATGTGTGAGCAAAGTGTGGAGTTATTTGGAGCACGCGTCTGCTGTGAGACCCAACACTGACTCCAAACTCCATGAGTGTCTCGTTAATTGTGGTACAAAGATAAACCTCTCCGACCTACTTACTTACTTAGAGAGCGATAGAAAACTGACCTCACCTATGTGTTCACGTGTTCACCTATGTGACTATGAGCATCATATAATGAGTACCAGTAGGGGCGCTGTTTGCCAGAACCAGAGAGAGAGAGACAGTGCTGCACTGTTGGCTGCTAATGAGAGAGAGCGAGAGAGAGAGAGAGAGAGAGAGAGAGAGAGAGGAGGAGGGGGGGGGGGGGAGAGAGAGAGAGGGGAGTTGCACCACTCGGTTCACACGGGTGTGATTTTTTACTTTAAAACCAGTGTAGGTTTAAATGTGATTCAAGTGAACTGACAAACTCAGTAATACTCAGTCAGGTAATGGTCATCCTAAGTCCTTAGGGAAAGGACCTGTGCTACTGAATTGGCTGCAGAGTGCAGACAGCTCAAAATGTGTAAGCCAAGCCAAAAACACAATTTCTCTCTCTCAGTGCAACGACGGTGCATCTCTAAGTAAAACTAATATATTCACAAACACAAACACAGAAACACATGAACTCTAGCACGATAGCATAATCCAAACGCTGGTCCCTCCTTTTGCTCTCTCCCGCTGGCTACTCTCACCTTAGTTTACCTCATCCCCTGGACAAGCTTAGTCATTAGCTCTCTCTCTGTCTCTCTATCTCTTTCTCTGTGGACGTATTCTTCCCTAACTATCAGTGAATTTCACCAATACAGACCTCAAGTCCATAACTCTGCTGTACAATAACACAGAACACACTCACTCACACACAGAAAGAGAGCAGTGCACTTAACCTACCTTGCATCCAAACATCAGAGATATGGTGTTGTTGGTGCATGCTACTTTGCAGTGGCACAACATGTGGCTAACGTTAACTAGCTGGTGCCACGGGGCCGGGGGGGCATCCTAGCCTTCATTCCACACACACACACACACAAACACACACACGTGTTCCTCCGGCCGCACTCCATCCCATGCCACAACACACCCCTGCCTGCCTGCCACACACACGCAGCCCTAAACAACCCCGCCCCCCTCTCCCCAGCCCCCCCCAGCTCCCCCACCCCCCGCCTGGCTACGCTCCTCAGCTGTGACCGGCAGGCGTCTGCTCCCTCACGCTCTTCGTCGCTATGGTACACATCATCCTCTTCATCAGTGTAATCCTCGCAGACCGTCAGGACGCAGCATGCAGCAACATGGTCACTGTCCGCTTGTGTGTCAGCGTAATCGTCTATCACTCTGTGTATGTATGTGCGTGCGCACGTGCGAGCTCTCGCGTGCGTGTCAGAATGTATTGGTGTCTCCTCAATTTGTCCCCCTGAATGAATGAATGTATGTATTTACAGTATGTATGTATGTATGTATGTATGTATGTATGTATAGGATAATGTTATTTCTCTCGTCCTTCTCTGCAGCACCAGTCCCCTCTCTCTCGGTTTGAGTCTGTGCCTCTCTTTCTATCGCTATGGCTCTCTCCCTCTGTTCGCTCCAATGCCTCTCTTGGCCCGCCTCTCAGCAGCAAGATCAATGAGAGACAGAGAGAGGCAGTGTAGTAGTAGTAGAGAGAGAGGGATAGGGATAGAGCGAGAGAGAGAGGGGGGAGAGAGAGAGAGAGAGAGAGAGAGAGAGAGAGAGAGAGAGAGAGAGAGAGAGAGAGAGAGAGAGAGAGACGGGGACTTGAGGACACAGGTCGAGTGGTGTGGAGGGATAAAGCATGTGTAACCTTTCCTTTTAAATTGCAAGGATGTACATTCATACATGCTGCAGTGATGCTGTGTACTGTATGTGTAAATTAGTTCATACACCTGCACAACTCTCTCACACACACACACACACACAGAGCAGGGGGTTATGGGTGACTGGAGGTAGTGAGACAGAGAGAGACAAATACATAATGAATTGAGCTGAATGTGCTGTCATTTCTCTTACTTTGTTGATCACCGTTTCGGTGGAGTAGGTAGTGAAGTGGCAACAGAACACTATCATCAAGAACAAGGGAACAGCCAACCAGCCAAAAACAAGAGCAATGAATTAGAGAAGATGAAAGGAGTGTAAATAGAAGATGAGAGAATAGAGGGTAAAGAACACTTTGACCGAGAGTCATTATTCCGACAGCTGGACCATCTGGAAGTTGCATGCACACCGATGCTCCCTCGCACGCGCCGTACATACACGCGCACACTCTCTGACACACACACACACATACAGTGTGGTCTCGCTGTGGTTCTCACCTCAAGGGAGACTTATAAACAACACAGCAAGAGAGAGAAAGACAGGGTGAGTGACACACACACACACACACACACACACACACACACACACACACACACACACACACACACACAGATTGAGGCAAGACACAGAGCGAAGCAGAGGGGGTGAAAGAGAAAGTGTGAAGAGACAAATGATGGGGTGAATTAGAGGTGAGAGCATGAATATGCTTAAAGGGCCACTCAGGAGTGTATATGTGGAGATGGGTCATACAAATAAAGTTAATCAAACATTACAATCTTTAAAGATATTTTTTTTTGCGGCTTACGCCTTTTATTGATTTTTGAAGGGACAGACAGTAGGCTGACAGGAAACGGGAGAGAGATGGGGGGATGACATGCAGTAAAGGCCGTGTCGGGTCCGGGAGTCGAACCCGCGGCACACTGCGACTGGATTACCAGTCCGGTGCCCAGACCGTTACGCTACGGCCTGGGCCAAACATTACAATCTTACATGCAACATTGACTTGATCTCAGTAAAATGCTAACTGTGATGTTGTTAGCCAGATTCTGATGGGTCCCCATTTTATAGCTAAGGTACAAGAAAATGGGTCTATTGTAGGGCTGGGTGCAATAACCGCAATACCGCCATACCGCCGGTATGTAACGCATACCGCGGTATCGGGTTCATTACCGCGGTTAAAAAAAAACAAAAAAAAAACGAAATTCACGGAAATTTGTGGGTTCTCAAAATGCTTTTTGTGCTCAAACACGAAGATTTATGTATATTTCCGCACAGTAATGAGCAGGATCTAAACAGGTATTATGCTACCTTAGAATAGATGTAGGCCTAGACCTATTTGACAGTGCATAAACAGCATTGCTTTGACATTAACGACCATCAGCTGGACGGACACACACACACACACACACACTCACTCTGCTGTGGGCAGTTCAGAAACCCGTCCACGACCACCAATGACCACCAATCATCGTTAGGCAGATTGTTTTTTAAACAAGATTTATTTACGTGAAAATAGTTTATCAGACTATAAAGATCAGATTACATAGAGCAGTGATTCCCAAAGTGGGGTTCGGGGTCCGGGGACCTTGAGACCTTGAGGCAGTTCCAGGGGGTCCCCAGGGAAATGATGGTTTGGAACCAAATGGACCCTTATGGGTCTGTAACTCTGAGAGTGTACAAATGGAACCAAATGGACCCTAACAGGGTTTATTATCGTGAGAATGATGGCTTCCATTTTCGCATTGCAACTTTTCAGGACTAGAAAGCCTGCAGTTTCTATTAGCTTGGATTCTCCATTGATGTCACTGTTTCTAAACTGTTTCTAAACTGCCCACAGCCCTCCTATGTGACACAGACTGAGTAGAAGAAAACGTGCCATTTTATCATGATTATTAGTGAGGACCTATTATATGAAGATAGGTTGAAAAGTGGTCATTTAATGATTACCGTCATTATGGTAATCTCACAATTAATATCGCACACACCATACCTGTAACTTTTATTAGCCCTCTTATTCCCCCAGGAAAAATTTAAAAACTTCAGTGCACTGCCTACACATGTTGCGACTGCAAGTCGCAACATGTGTAGGCACAATGCAAGGAATAAATGCATTCGCCATGTATCCGAAGGAAGTCTGATCCAATCATTTTTAGATTTCTCCAGTTTAATCCTGAGTTTAAGTTTTGTTGTGTTCAAGATCTGATTTTAGGCATGTTTAAGCCTCCAGGAAAATCCGTGTTGAGGTTCTTAATCCACTGTTTTTCATTAAAACGTCTTTGTCCTACTGTCCAGCGCATTTTAGAGCTTCAATGCCGTGAGCCATGAAATGTTGCACAAACCTTGTGGTTGTCTTTTTTCCATTGTTAATATTGTATCTGTGTTGTCCCAGCCTTGTACCTATTGTTTTGCCCGTTTCTCCGACATATTGTAAACCACATTTTTCACATGTGATTAAGTAAATGCAGTTGCTGGTTCTGGTTGTTATTTGTTGTTTAATCTCTAACACGCGTTTTGTAGTTTTTTTTTTTTTTTTTTTTTAAGATATTTTTTTTGCGGCTTACGCCTTTTATTGATTTTTGAAGGGACAGACAGTAGGCTGACAGGAAACGGGAGAGAGATGGGGGGATGACATGCAGTAAAGGCCGTGTCGGGTCCGGGAGTCGAACCCGCGGCACACTGCGACTGGATTACCAGTCCGGTGCCCAGACCGTTACGCTACGGCCTGGGCCTGTAGTTTTATTTTTGACTAATGGTTTGGGTTTGAAGTATTCTGGTCCCTGGCGTGCTGGTGTGTTGATTTCTTTTAGCTTGCTGTGTACTAGATAATCTTTAAGGTTTTTTCTGTAGGCCGATATAATTTTATAATCTTTTAGAAGATTATCCGTTCGGTTCTCAAAATTCCTTTTTATTCTGTTGTTGGCTAGTGTGCTCTGTGTTGAATAACTGGTTATCAGGGCCAATTTAGGGCCTGGATCCCGCACTCTTATTTCTAAGAAGGTACTTTGAGCTTTCCGGAGGAATGTCCTAGTGTATCCTCTTAGTCTGAGGGCCTTAAATAGTGTTTTACAAGCTATTTTGAAATCACTTCTTTGCGTGCAAATCCTATGGAATCTTAGTAGTTGTGATTTGACTATCCCTGTGTAGGAGTGTGTCGGGTGGAATGACGTTTTGTGTAATAGGGCGTGGGTGTCTGTTTCTTTAAAGAATACTTTTAAGTCTAGTTTCCCATTTGTGTTTGGGCCCTTGAAGATTGTTACATCAAGAAAGTCAATCCTTTCAGTGTGTGTCACAAATTTTATCGTTATGGATCTATGATGGCTATTTAGAACATCAATAAATTCCAAATATATATTCCAAATATATCATCCATAAACCTATAATAATGTGTTGGTTTAAGTCTGCATTTTTCTAGTGCTGTCTGCTCCCATATGCTCATGTAAATGTTTGCATAAGATGGTGCAAATCGCTTTCCCATGGCCGTCCCTTTGATTTGTAAATAAAACTTGTTGTTAAAGGAAAAATCATTCTGGGTTAGATTTAAGTCTAGTAATTGGAGTAATTCCTCCTCTGGTCGATTTGTGTCTGGGTATTTACTAAAGACTTCTTTAACTGCTAGTAGGCCTGCTTCTGTCTCAATGTTTGTGTAGAGGCTGTCTATATCTATCGAAAACAGAAAGGCCTCCTTTCCTACTATAATAGCTTTAATTTTGTCCACAAAATCGTAAGTGTCTTTTATAAAACTGGGGTGTTTTATCGACAGTGGGTTTAGGAAATATTCAATAAACTCTGCTGTCTGATAAGTCTCACTGCCACAGTCCGACACAATTGGTCTCCCGGGTGGAATTTCATATGGTATTGTCCATGAATCCGGGCTTTTGTGTATTTTTGGTAAAAGATAAAATATCCTAGCTCGTGGGCTGTCCTGTCCTATTAAATATTGATGTTGTTTGGCATTTATGTGCTTTTTTCCCTCAGTTTGTTTACGATGGCTTTGGCCTTTACAGCTGTCTCTATGTAAATTGGTTGGTCTAATTGCCTATAATGATCCTGATTGTTGAGCTGTCTCTCACCTTCTAACAGGTATTGGTGTCTGTCCATAATTACTATGCAGGTGCCTTTGTCTGCTGGCTTGATTACGATTTGTTTGTTGTTGATTAGTTCCCTAAGTGCCCTGGTTTGTTCTGTTGTGAGATTATCTTTTTCCTTAATGTGTCCTGGTATGCGTTTTACCGTATTCATGTCCTTCTCAATTAGTTGTTTAAGGCTGGTAGGGAGTACCGTCTCTGCAGGTTCCCAGTTTGATCCTGGTCGAAACGGTTGTATTTCCCTTCCCTGGTCCCTTCCAAAGTGTGTGGCTAGTTTCAGTCTGCGGTGATACTGGAAAAGGTCTTTCTTTAACCTGTTGGTTTGTTGTTTGTAGATGTCCAGAGTTGGAACAAATGAATGTCCCTTTTCCAGCAGTTCGGTCTGGTGTTGATCTGGTTGGAAGTAATGGGACAGATTAATTATGTTTGACTTACCCCCCCCCTCCTTTCTTGGTTTATGGGGTCAATAAGTTTAAACTAGTAAGCCAATTTTCAAGCATTGCTTTGCCTGTCTCTTTTTTCCAATGTATGTTACCCACTTTAAAGTCCCTTTCATCCAATTTCGTGAGGAAACTATGGCCATGGCCTTTTAGAATATTGCGATTTAACTCTCTTAAGTTTACTTTATCCTTGTTTGAGAAGTCATTTGAGAAGTTGATTAAAGGGATATGGATACTTGCGGTTGGAAATGCGTTCTGTGCTGCTGCGATGGTCTCTCTCAAGGCCCTCTGTACTGTTTTTTGACCGTGGCCTCTCTCGTTTATCCCAACCGATAGGATGCAATGTGCTACAGTGGTGTTCCTTGGTATCCTCTCTAGTAGGACCTTTGTATGTTGGAATGCCATTCCTGGGTAGCCATCTACTTGCAGATCCGGTCGTCTGAGAGATGGGATGAGAGATGGGATGTTGCACATGTTTGAGTCTCCTACGATGACGATGCTTTTCTCTGGGTATAGTCTCCAACGTATGTTCTTCTTCCCCGTGGAGATGTGTTTGTAGACTACCCCTGGGGTCCTTGGCTCATCTATCTCTGGTTCGTCTGTTTCCTGTCCCCGGTTCTCTCCTGGGTCTGTCATGGTCCTATCCGGGGCTGCTTCTGTGTCCTGGGTCTGGTTCTGTGTGGTCCTCTCCTTTATTGGTTCCGTCCTGCTGCGGACAGCCCTCTGGGGTTGTGGCGTGTCATTTGGATTGGCTCCCTTGGTTTTGTCTTTTTGACTCTGTGGTGGGCTCTTCTGTATTGGTGCAGTCAGGGGAGGGAAGTCTACTTGCGAAAGATCCCTTCTAGTGGAGGATATTAAGTCAATATTTCATGAGAATCGTTCACTTTATGGTACAAGCACCAAAATTGGCACACGAGTGCTTCGGAACCTACTCTCTCAGAAAAGTACGTTGTCCACTTGAAAAAACAAAATGGACACCATTTTTCAAGATGGCCGCCAAATGAAAAAGGCCTTTTGTGGCGGTTCTGGACAACCGTGGGTCCGACCGACTCGAGACCGGGCACTGCACTCCCTGTGGGTGTGTGGAACGTGTGTGTCGAATTTGAAGTCGGTGGGGCGAACGGTTCTCGAGTTACGTGGATTACAGACGTACACACACACAGAATTTGTGCAATTAGCAGATCATTGGAACAGTTGTTCGCTTGGTGATACAAGCGTGACATTTGCCGTGAACATTCCTTTTGTCAACTCTTTAACTTTTTAAACCGAGCCATCCAAAAATCCAATATGGCGGTGATATTTCAAGATGGCCACCAAAATTAGACTGGTTTTGCATTTCAGCATATATTTGGCTATACCTTTGTGATGTACTGTACCATACTACTGTATAATACTGTACGGCACTGTAGGGCATAATACTGTACCATACTGTACCATACTGTACTGTACTGTACAGTACAGTACATTACAGTACAGTACAGTACAGTACAGTACCATACCGTACTGTACTGTACTGTACCGTACTGTACCGCATGGTACCATACTGTACCGTACTGTACCATACTGTACCGTACCTTACTGTATGGTATTATACTGTACCGTACTGTACTGTACTGTACCATACTGTACCGTACTGTACCATACTGCATGGTATCATACTGTACCTTACTGTATGGTATCATACTGTACCGTACTGTACTGTATTGTACTGTACTGTACTGTACTGTACCGTACCGTACTGCATGGTACCATACTGTACCGTACTGTACTTTACTGTACTGTACCGTACCGTACTGTACTGTACGGCATCATACTGTACTGTACCATACTTTATGGTATCATACTGTACCATGCCGTACCGCACGTTACTGTACCGTACTGTACTTTACCATACTGTACTGTAACATACTATAGTGTACTGTACAGTACCGTGTGTGTGTGTGTGTGTGTGTGTGTGTGTGTGTGTGTGTACGTGCAGGGAAAAGGGGAGGGGTCGGTTAATGTGGAAATTGTAATGTAATTTGTAATGAAATGTTGTGCAATAACAGTATGTCATACAAAAGCAATATTTGTACAGTAAATATGACATGGATGCAATGTAGTGCAGATGGATTTCTGTGGCATGCATCATTTTTTGTGCATAGAGAGATGTGTGCTAACGGAGTGATTTGGTAGGAGAAGTCGGACGGATAAACATATTGCTTTGCATCCCCTATAGTAGTAGGATCTAGGAAGAGCATCAAAACTATATATTTTAAATACTTTTCATTAGCACATGCTTGAATTTTACATTCCATAGGGCTGGACCACACATGGACCCCATTTGGTTTTGTTTTCTGCATCTTCCTCTGTGACCTGCCACCTTCATGTCATCTCTCAGACTCTCACAGCATCCTTAAACCTCATCTTTGGCCATCCTCTTACCTGGCAGCTACATCTTCAGCATCCTTCTCCCAATGTACCCTCATCCCTCCTTTTCACATGTCTAAACCATCTCAACCTCACCTCTCTTGCTTTATCCCCAAACCTTCTAACCTGGGCTGATCCTCTAATTCAGTAATTTCTGATAATGTCCTTCCTTTTCACTCCTAATGAGAACCATAGCATCCTTAATTCTGCCACCTCCAGCTGTGCGTCCTTTTCATCAGTGCCACCGTTTCCAACCGTACGGCATGGCTGGTCTCACTACCATCGTATACATCTTCCCTCTCACTGGTAGCCTTCTGTCACAAATATTTCCTGACCCATACTATGTCCCATATTCTCAATACATTGGCTTCTCTTGCTAGAACATTTCCATCTCTATACTCACCTTAACCTGTTACACTACTGTCTACTGTCTGGTCAAAATAATTTTCTCCCTCCCTCGCCATCTCTCTTTGCACTTACTGTACATCTCATATAGCCCTGACCACTTCTTAGCCCACACCACCTGACATCACATCTCTCTGTTCTTACCCATCATCTAGCCTGAGCTAACGTGTTAGGTTTCTGGTCTAGAGGGGCGGGTCACGGCTCAGATTTGCGCACGCCCTGATTGGATCTCATCGATCTGTCCGTCACCCCCGGCCCCTCCTCTCCCCCCTAGTGCAGCGCTACGTCACATCATTTGGAGCGACGCCCACCCGGAAGGGTTGACTCCCACTTTTAGACCAGAGCGGCCAATGCGTTCCTCCAGGCTTTCAATTTTTTCACCAACAAAAATGAAAGCCTGGTACCGAGGCTACCCATCATCTAAAAAAAACCCCAATGGGCATTTCCCATTGACATACTGTATATTCAAGTCTGTGTGTGTGTCTGTACATCTGTAATCCACATAACCCGAGAACCGTTCGCCCCACCGACTTCAAATTCGACACACACGTTCCACACACCCACAGGGAGTGCAGTGCCCGGTCTCGAGTCGGTCGGACCCACGGTTGTCCAGAACCGCCACAAAAGGCCCTTTTCATTTGGCGGCCATCTTGAAAAATTGTGGCCATTTAGTTTTTTCAAGTGGACAACGTACTTTTCTGAGAGAGTAGGTTCTGAAGCACTTGTGTACCAAATTTGGTGCTTGTACCATAAAGTGAACGATCGTGTCATTAATATCCTCCACTATTCTGAGGGGGACCTGCACTATGGTTGGTGGTGGTCCCTTGGTGATATGTATGTTGGGGAACATACATGGGGTGGAGGGGGTGGGGGTCAGAGAAGGCGGGGAGAGAGGGACAGTGGATACACAAGGGTGGGGGGGGGGGTTATTACCGCCATACCAGTGGTATGGGGGCCGGCAATAACCGCGGTAATAAAAATCCCATACCGCCCCAGCCCTAGTCTATTGACCATATTTACATGGCTGCTATTTGACCCTTCCATCATACTTGGAGGGGTGGGAAACCACCATGTGACCCTTCATTTCGAATACACTCCAAGACAGAAGGAAGCCCTGACAGAGAGCTTTTGACTGAAGTGTTGTTGATCACTCACTGGGTCAATTCGACCCATAACAGATTGTACAGCCTGTTGTGTATAGGCACTGTTATCTGATGACTCTATGTATACATACTAGCATACAGCGTGTAGGTCAACGTAGACTATTTGCATACACGATCCAATGCAGCCATGCTGTAACTGAGATGAACCTATGCTCCCGGACATGTTTTACGCATGCGCGCAGCCGTTCACTTCCTTGTTTACGGGCAAATCTGGCTATTATCTCTGAATCTACGTCACTGTCCATGGTTTTGATCAGAACTGCGATGTTCCATCCTAGTTTCTGACTTATTAACCAAGCATCTCATTTGGAATATAAACGCTTCTAGAGAGAGATCAGACTTAGTGGCACGAGGCAGTAATAGAACATTATACCTCCCAGGTTTTGGGGGGGGAAATCTGCCCATTTGCTTGGCACTCTAGTGCCATTATTTTTGAACAACTCTGGCAGCACCATGAATGTTAAGGGAATCCTTATTATTTCAAAGCATGGAATTGAGTCCCAAGCCTGTCCCTGAGAACCAAGGAAGAGCCTCTAGTCAAGCTGTCAGTGTGTGACTGGGAAGCTGTCCTGGGACTCTTTCTATGTTTGGCAAGGAACAGATGGGAGACCCCACTGACATGCTGTAACACAAGCACACCCACGCACAAACGCATGCACGGAAGCATGTCTATGAGTGCATGTCCAAATGCACACATGTACTGTAGACAAAAAATGTGCTGGGTTGTGTGTGTGTGTGTGTGTGTGTGTGTGTGTGTGTGTGTGTGTGTGTGTGTGTGTGTGTGTGTGTGTGTGTGTGTGTGTGTGTGTGCGCGTGTGCAATACGGCGAAAAATAGAAGCATATTTTCAGAAAGATGCACTTACACATATCAAGTACACAGTATGCGCATGCGCACACGCACACGCACACGCACAGACACAGCATGACCATAAGATGAACACATACACACTGATGGATCTGGGTTCATATTGATATGAAAACAGATAAGATTATTTATAGAATATGTGATCTATTATTGCTGACATTACACACTGTACCACATGGAGAACACGATACTATCTGCTATTATCATCCATACATAATGAATCACTTAGACGCGAAAGAAAGAAAGATTGTAAATAATAAAGAAAGAAATGGAGAGAGAGAGAGAGAGAGAGAGAGAGAGAGAGAGAGATAGAGAGATGCTAGCTCATGAGCCTAGCAGGCATGGACTACATGGTAACATTAGTAGGTCAGTCAGCACAGAAATAACTATGCTTTGTGTGCGCGTGTGTGACTGTGTGTGCGTGTGTGACTGTGTGTGCGTGTGTGACTGTGTGTGCGTGTGTGACTGTGTGCGTGCATTTGACTTCTATACTGTAAAGTGCAAACAGTCAGTAACCAATCAAATAAGCCCGCAGGCACCAACATTCCAACTAGTCATGTGATCGGCCAACCAGCTGGGTGTTTAGAATAAACACAAGTGTTTCTCTTCCTCTTTCCAATTCTCATTTTGCATGTGCGGTGCGCGTGCGTGTGTGTAGCTCAGTCTCTCTCTGTGTCACTATGACCAGAACATTTCTAGGCATCACCTATCTGCTCACCGTCTGTCTGCTCCTATCCTTCCATCTCTGTCTGTAGTTCTCTTCATCTCTTCTCATCCGTCTCTCCATGGACATTTACTGAACTATATTCTGCCCTGTCCTGCAGACTATGCCTCAGAGAGGTTAAGAGGTTGATTTTAAAATTGATGGATGTGCGTTTTTATTTTTAAATTTTTTATCATTATGTATTATGGTCGCTGTTGCATGGAAACCTTGGAGACTTATGTCAAAAACGATTACTTTTCAGGATTCGGGAAAGAAATAACCGGTGTTCCAAATATATTATAATTGAGTCACAAGCTCTTGTTAATAGGCTACTTTTCATTCTTCAATATTTATAAAACCCACAGATCTACCATGCACTTTCACTTGTATTTATTTTTTTCAAAAATAGCAGACGTACAAGCTCTCATTGCAACGTGCTTGTATAGATCAGCATTTCTATTTAAATATAGAGATACAAGATTTCTGCCAGACAGCGAACGCTATATCAATAATAAATAATGATAAAAGCACAGTATTATACTGCACCTCTTTTGGCATTTTCATATTATCAGTATTTTATCTGGCCATTGCATGAGGGACCATTTATCTGGCCATTGCATGAGGGACCATTTAAATCACCATATAAATCATATCTGGAGGTTTCCTGCAGAGCTCAAGAGAGCTACTTGTGGAACTACAGCACAAATCTGTCAGACACACAGTGCCACCCTGTGGCCGAACATAGACATCTCATCCAAGTCACATCAGAATCAATGTATTTCTTTAGAAAATTGAGACACTGATATATGTATATATATATATATGTAAATATATAATATATGTAAATATTTTTAAGTGTTGAAATGGTAAATGGTGGATTTATATAGCGCCTTTATCCAAGGCGCATTACAGAGATTGTGCATTACATTCACCCATTCACACACCGATGCCGGAGGAAACCATGCAACTGGGACCCTTGCGGTTTCCATCCGGTAACTCTACCTCTGAGCCACTGCCGCCCTGCTGATATGCACACTACCCTGAACAGAACTGGTTATAGTACAGTATGTATCAAGCTAAGTTGTTTGTACTTTGACTTGATGAAAACACACAGTATCATTTATTTTCATTCTTGTTTTTATCCATAAAAAATAAAAAATAAATATAATTATATAAATAAATAATAAATAGTTGATACTGTTGTAAATCATTCAGTATTAATGAACGTTAAATGTCATTACATGGATTATCTGGCCTGAGTATGATTTCAGCTTCAATCTGGAGGCTGGTTTTAGTGGGAAGCGGGTGAGGTTTGACTGGTAGTATTCCTCAGAGACCACTGACACTGCTGACCCTGTATCCAGTAGAATTATATGGTTCTGCTCTTGACACCCAGTACAACATCAACTGTGTAAAGCCCTGCACACACCGTCTGCGAACGCCGCGCGTCAAAGCAGCCGCCTCTGATATTTTCAATGAACCTATCCCACACCGGCGGCGTCCAACGCGCGTTCACGCCTCACCTGACGCTCCGATACGCCACTGTTCTATTTTCCCCTGACTGCCAGTGTGCTGAGCTGCGGCTGCTGCTGCTCTGTTCACAGTCGTGCCATGGCAGGCATGTTCACAACTACTGTTCAGTGCCCCGCTGTTTATAAACCAAAACACAGTTTGGGCTAGTTTTCACCGGCTGCTGCTGCTGCTCTGTTCACAATCGCGACAGGTACGCTCACAACTGTACAGTGCCCCGCTGTTTATAAACTCAGTTTGGCTGCGTGGTGTCCTACTGGTGTCTAGTTATTCCGCTGGTTTTATTGAAAGGCAATCAAAGGCTAGAGGGTAAGGACTAAAGAAGCAACGGGTAATTTCCAAAATGATTTTGCCTCAGTTCGGTACAAGAGCTCATGTCACTTTAATTAATCCAGAACACAAACAGTTTCTTGTAATTTAAAGTTCTCTATACAGTAACTAGCGTGAGTAATAATTCTGTGCATTAGTCTTGAGTTTCAGATCGGTTGGATTGATACCTCGTCACCAGGCTGCATCGCGGGCCGAAGTTCATATATAGTTCATATTAGTTCATAGATCATGGATAATGTATTACCGTAGTAAACTACTTAATATTGATGTGTTACAGTAAGTATTTGCATCAGTACGGGGAAAAATAATCCCCAGGGTAAAGCCATATTCTCCAGTCAATCCCCTATAACCACCCATAGCCGCACCTATAGCACAAATTATGTTTACGAACGTAAGTAACAAATACACATTTTCAGCTTAGTGAAAATATCTCAGCGTCAATATTTTAAAGACATCATTGGGATGTTATTATAAAGTTGGGACTATTCCAAATTGCATAATAGTGGAGATTTTGCCTTGCATGGAGGAAACGATGCAAGGCACCAACCTGCAGGATCAGTGTCTTGCTCAAGTACACTTCAACGCTATCCCAGGGGGAGCCAGCGGTTGAACCAGGAACCTTCTGAGTCCCAAGCCGCCGCTCTAGAACCTGCGCCAATACCGCCACCAAAAAATAAATGCGTAATACACAAACAAATAAATCAAATATAATTAAGATTGATAACAACGTATGCTGCATGTTATTCCCAGAGTCCCTCTCCCCACCTGTAGTTCACGTATCTCGACAACCGTCTGACCAACCTACTTCAAAGTCAGTCAGCGCTGGTCAAGCTCAGTCCCTCTCTGGTCAACCCATGTCCAGAGGAAAGTCGGTTGGATCAGGGGATCTCCAATGAATAGCAATACAAACGCAAATCCCCATGGAGTACGCTAATGTCATCAATATGGTGTCATAGACTAGCCGAGACCTCATATTTGGTCATGCCTGACATACATAATTACCCTGTAAGTATTTCTCCAATCGTTTCCATGTCCATACATTTCCAAAAATAGCAGAAATAGCAGATTACAAGCTTACAACACGTCAATGTAAATGTGTTTTCTTTGTACATTTAAGTTATTTGTCATATCTGCCCTGTGCAATTTATGAATATGAATTGTAACATTCCAATTAATGTTCAATGCATAAAACACAGTTAAATCGTCAACTTCATTAAATGTATAATCTTGACAGCCCTAGGCATAAAAGGTACACAGACAAACTGGTGCAACGGGTACTCTGACATCGTGTATAACGGGTATTACATAAATGCATTTCCAACTTGCATCGTTCTTGACTCGCGTCATTCCCAAGTAGGCCGGCGTCCAAAGTTATTATATAGCAAAAAGAACCAAAGTAGAAACACATTCTGGAAAGGCCTGAGTTAATCTGATAACATGAACAGAACTACCTCATTCGTACGCAACTCAAATTGAGGGCCACAAAAGCAGGGATAAGATCTGGCGGCCTCACATGAGGTTTAAGTCTTTTGTAGGGCAGATCTGGAACAGAGGCTCCTCTCTGCCAGGCAGTGCCAGCCCTCCCCTCTCTGCTCCAGCTATGCACTGAACCCCTACAACTGAAAATAGACGATGGAAATGTACAGTAGAAGTACAGTAGGTCCCCTGGTGGAACAACAGAAATCCGCTGTTAGCCCAAGGGTCACAGGGACTGACACAGCCAATGTCTGCTATAGAGGGTATGCGTGTGACATCATCATCATCATACCCGGAAGTTACTGTATGTGGGAATGCCTACTGAGTGGCAAAAAAAATACTTTCTGGCCTTGACACATCCAAAAAGAAAAGTCCTATCAGATTGCATGAAACTACGTTAAACTCACTTTTCACTCGATTTGCCACTAAATGTATGCATGCACATACTGTTTAACGTTAACAGCTGCTGTACATCAGTTGATTGGGGAGTGGGGACAGGTCTAACTGGGGACAGAACTGTGGTCCCCTCTTTGACTAGGGTTGTGTGTGTGTGTGTGTGTGTGTGTGTGTGTGTGTGTGTGTGTGCGTGCATGTGTGCACGACTGCATGTGTAGAGATTATAGTTATCTGGCTAAATGGATTAGCTGCCATTTCTTGCTGTACATAGATAGACCTGTGAAGGGCTGAACAATGCAGAGAGCAGTCTAGTTGAATATACAGAATATCTAGCTTACTATAGTACAGACTGAACAATACAAAGTTTACCGAACAAGACAACTGCGTTCTTAATTAAAACAAATTATTTTTGAAGTTATGGGAAATACACAACACACAACTAAAACATAAAGTGCAGTTGAATAGTGTTGAATACAGAGCTGCCAAGCTCGGTGGTCCATCCATAGCCAATTACTTTTATATTACTAATCACCTGACTTAGGGAATTAGTTCCCAATTTACAATTACACAACAACCCAGACTTGATTCATTTTTGGCAAGTACATCTCAATACAACACAAAAGCAAGTACGCAAATACTACATTCACATACAGTATATAGAATAATCACGTTAATGGTCCAATAACAATCTACCACTCGAGTTGTGATCCGGGAGACCGTTCCTCCTAAATCACACCAGCCCAATAAGAGGTGGCTGTCATCTCCCTTAGAGATAGGGTGATAAGTTCAGTCACTCGAGGGAGACTCTGAGTAGAGTCGCTGCTTCTTCGCCTGGAAAGGAGCCAGCTTAGGCGGTTCGGGCATCTGGTTAGGATGCCTCTCGAGCGCCTCCCTAGGGAGGTCCTCGATACACGTCCCTGAGGAGACCCCGGGCACTAATGCTCTGCAGAGAAGGAAGTCTGGAGCTCTCTGGTGGAACTGTTGCCCCCACGACCCAACTACGGATAAGTGGTTGAAGATGGATGGACGTTAATGGAGACAAAGGTTTGCCCTGTCCCTTTGCTAGGTAGTGCTACACATACACACAAACACAAAGGCTTTTCCATTAATTACGCTTTTAGACTTTGACCTCCCTGACCTCCTTGACCTTGACCACTGTCCAGACTTAAATACACATACTGTATACTAACTCGCACACACAGAGAGAGGGAGAGGGAACACAATGGTTCTAGTCTGTCTGGTGCACACACAGAGAGAGGGAGAGGGTGAGATATACCATTGCTGAAAATAGTTGGAATGGATGTGTGGTGTGTCACTGAGGGACAGAAAGACCAGTGCAGAGCTGAGACAGAGGATGGGAGTGGAGGCCATAGTGGATGTGGTGAGGAGAGGCAGACTGCGATGGTACCGTAGTAAGGAAGGAAGAGAACGATTGGGTGAAGAAAGTAATGTGGATTAACTTAGAGGGGACAAGACCCAGTGGCCGGCCTAAGAAGACCTGGCAGACGACCGTGTTGGCTGACATGAAAGCGCTCAGCATCGATCGCGAGGTGGCCATGGGCCGTTCCCGGTGGAGGAAAGCCATATCGAGAGTCAAGTCCAACCCAGCGGTGCCTGGAAAGCAGACTTTAAACCGATGATGATGATGCTGTGAAGCAGGCTGGTCAATCGATTTTCAGTGCTTTCACACCCACTTTCTGTACTTGAGAGCTATCTTTCTCATTGGCTGCCTCGTCTCTAGGCGACCTCTAAGCTAATGGGACAGCATTGCAGCCAACAACAACCTTAGAGGCAAGTAGGCAACATCCCATTGTCTAAACGACTAAACCCATAGTCTAAACGCCCTGACACAGGGTGCACACCATGGTGCGCACACAAACACGCTCCGACCAACAAGTCTACGGCATGACACATACACACACACACACACACACACACACACACACACACACACACACACAATCCATGTAGAAATCGTTGTCAAAACAAGATAGATATCCGGACGCGGCCATGTGATATAATAAGGCAGCTGGTAATTAATTGATGTACATTAATCATCAATTTGTGTTTGTATTGACAGGCCCTTTTTTATGTCAAGTCACCTTCATTCAAGTGGCAGATGCCCAAAATAGTGATCTACCTGTGATCTACCTTTGTGATCTACTGGTAGATCGCAATCTACATTTTGAACACCCCTGGTCTATAGTGTGTACTGTATAAATGACAGTACATTTGCTTATCCCCTACAAGCAGGCAAACAGAGACAGGGGGGGCGGGGGGCAGAAAGGACTGTGAGACAGTGTGGGAGTCAGAACACAGGCAGTGGCATAGATAAATCCACGGAGGGGTGCCCTGGGCGCAACCATAGCTGAGGTGTAGCATATACCGCAGCTCTGATTGCCTACACCTGGCCTACAGGGCACTGCTCCATGGATTAGTCTATATAGAACAGGAGACAGACACAGGCCGACAGACAGACAGACAGACAGACAGACAGACATATTAGACCAGGTGATAGTCAGAGACAGTAAGGGATGCAAACAGACAGAGGCAGGGAGAGAGACAACAGAGAGACAGACACAAATTAAAAAACAAATAAAGCTGGGTACTTTACATTGGGTGATGCTGTAGCATTGTCATGCTCCATCTTCACACGTAGCCCCTACTGAGCTGGTAAATTAATTCTACACTAGTGGCACCTCAGAGCTGGAAGGTGGAGTGAGCAGCAGTGCTGCACCCTCTCGAGTCTTCATAGGCAGGAGATGGCTGTATGCGATGGTTGTTCTATCCCTGCCAGTTGTTGTCGTGCGGACTCTGCAAGGTGCCGCGAGGTAATCCCAGGACGAACAGTGAGTTCAGCTGGTGCCTGGACTTGACACTACCCTCTCCACCGTGTGTTCCTCTCTCCTTTCCTGCTACTGTACTTTCCTGCCCAGATTATTCACAAATTTGTTGACACCAGCCCCCCCCCCACCCTTCATAGTTATACATCACCATGCTTGCTGGCCAGACGGACAGACTGAAGGGCTAAAACTCTTACAGTCAATAGTGGGTACAGTATAACTGGCAAAAACAAGGAATACCAAGAACTCTCTCTCTCTCTCACTCTCTCTCTCCCCCCTTCTTTAAATAGCACCTCTATAAAGTCTATTAGCAGCCTAAGGTAAGCCTCTTATTGCGGAGACTTTTACTCTGTTGGAGCAGAGGGCACAGCAGCACTCAATAAGACCACAGCAATCTCCCTATTGCACGCACGCACACGCACACACACACACACACACACACACACACGGTGGGCTGTGTGCCGATAGTAGCTGGTAGTGATGACAGTATAGTGTTAGAGAGATAGGTGGGGCAGAGGGAGAAAGACAAGGGACCTGATTCTCCAACGCGCTTCCGCTTATATATTGACGTGACGCTAGCGGAAAGGCATTTACGTGGATTTCCCACATTCATTTGGAATTCATGGAAATGGCCGTGAACTTGACGCTGACTTTGATTGATCGGAAACTCCGCTAAATCCTACGGGACCTCTTTAGGTGGCGGAGAAATTTGCGGAAGCATACACTTGCATATAGATTTATTCAGAAGGCTTTAGTCTTCATGCTGAATCAATAAATAGTCCCCAAATCTCAGATAAAATATGTAGGCATGTGTCCCCAACATATTGGTCGATCAGCACATAAAAAAACGATATATATATATATATATATATATATATATATATATATATATATATATATATATAAAAGCCGAGTGCACTTGTATGCCTAAATGCATGCATTCTAGGCAAGTTAGCCTATAGAGTCCCATACAGAAACTGCCCCGCAGGCCCGACACCTTTTTATTTATTTATTAGGATATTTCTATCATGCGCGATTGAGGCTGCTCACTCGGCAGCCTTCTACTCGAAGTGCAACGGTTGTGAGCTTGTAGATCGGATCTCGCGGACTCGCGCTGCATGTTAAAAAACAAACTCACAGTTATAATAAGAACATAGGCTTATCTGCATTCTGCACTGTACGAATCCAACATTGTTTAGTGTAGTAATGCCAGTAGGCGGCAGGCCTAATGAAATTGTTTTGTTACGGAGATCCTTGAGTCAGTTGACTGTCGGTGTGTGTGTGTGTGTGTGTGTGTGTGTGTGTGCGTGTGTGTGGCGGGGGGCAGACAGCAGCGCTGCCGATCCGATTCACATTGGAAAATGAATAGGGCAAATTAGCCCTATATAAAAAATAGAAGACCAATATTAGCCTAATGAATGCAGCGTGTTTGAAAGTCGGCCAGTCATATCAGTTTTAAGCCAGCTCACCTCCACTCGCGAACATGACGGACAGACAGAAATTATTTATAATAATGTATATTGATATTGATCACATGGATGCCACACAGAATAGTTTAACTCACTGGATAAACTCACTGGATTATAATTTCTTCAGACAAGAGGATCCCAGGCCTACGAGGTAGGCCTATAATATATTCACTTATGAATGTACTGTTCTTTATCGCGCAACAGTGTCGTCTCTCTCTCTCGCTCTCTCTGAAAAGACGACTTTTGCATTGACATATCCGATATTTTAAATATCGGATATGTTTTACCTCTGCAAAGGTGTGAGTGAGCAACCGCCTTGGTCCCGAACTTAATTAAATAAATTATAATTATATTGCTTCAGCGGAGCATGCACCGTTGTAATCTTTTTATTTCCTTTAGGTGTCCTTTGATGGATTGATGTCAGTTTGTACATATATAGTAGCCTACAGTGGTAATATAGCCTACAATGGTGCAAAAACGACATAACATAAAAGCCCTAACTGTCCTGCTCCTACATGTGTAGAATTATTAAATTTATAGAGTGCGGGCTATATTCATAGCAGTGACCGCGGCTGTGATTTCTTTCCAGCAATCATTTTTATTGTAATTTGTGAAGGCGCTATTATAGTCTGCGGCTGCAAAGCCTTTTTTATTTTTTTGACAGACGGATCTCAAACTGCTGTCTGCTGAGTCATGCTTGAAGCCTTTTACGGTCGATATGGGGCGTGGATCAATGCAGATGAGGTTGTCGGATGCTTCTCCGATCACTTTGCACCCGCTGCTTTCAGTATGACATACACCTGCGAATACGCCTGTGCACCTGTGGTACACACCACTCTCTGAATAACACGTCATCTCAACGCAGCTTGTTCGGACGGATAAATACGATATCTGTTTCCGCCACAGTGTAACGGTGGCGTATTTCATTTTTAATGAATTAGGACCAAGGAGTGTCTGTATGACACACAGGATGAGAGGAAAAGAGAAGGATGCACAGAAAAGTGTTCATTTAAGTCTGGATGAACAGCATTTTGCAGGGCAAGGAGTATAGCGTGATCCAGCAGGTCTATGAACACCCTCGGTCAATTAAACCATTCATCTAATGAGATAAACCCAACAAACCTGTTAAATGCTGGAGGGATTCCTAACAAAGTCCATTGACCTAATGTCCTCCTGTGTGTCTGCTTAAAAGTGCAACACCGATAATTAAACCTCTGCGTGCGTGCGTGCGTGCGTGCGTGCGCGTGTGTGTGTGGTTATTCAGTCCCCTAACTATCTTCTTCCTCTCACATTTATACTGCAGCCAATGTGCACATATCTTAAACAAGAACCGTAGCTTACTGAACTGCTACATTGAAGATCCATGCTGTACAGTATATACTGCAGCAGTCCAGTATACAATAGTAAATACAGTAATAACTACAGTACATGTACAGTAGTAACTACAATATGTGTATAGTAACTACAGTATATACAGCAACAGCAGTAACTACAGTAGCAATAACTGATTAACCGAATCAGCGCAGGGATTTCTTTCAAAATAGAAGCTCGGGGGCAGGGCTCGAAATAGCGACCATTTTGGTCGCAAATGCGCCTGAATTTTAATCTTTGCGAACTAAAAATATATTTGGGAGCACCAGTGCCACTACAAATAATTACTGTGGTGCGCCTGGCTACAATGATCAATTGTAGAAAAACGGGCGCTCTGAGCCGCTCTCTGACATCCACTGCACTGCTCCTGTCTGCTAGCTGCACTAGCACTTGATGCTAACAAACCAACGTGTGGAGTGTGTAGTTAACTACTCTTTGACACAACGGTACGGGACAACGTTGAGCGCTGCATCGCTCACATTCCAGAGCGCCTCAGCTCGCAACTTCACCATGTGTCAGAAAGTACATTATTTCAAGCGTTCAGATTCAGAAAAGACCGGAGCCTCTAGCTCCGGAGGCGGACCGGCTCAGCTGTGTGTGTGTGCATGCGTGTGTGCGCGCACAGCCGCACACGCATGCAAGAGAGAGAGGGAATGAGAGAGAGAGGAAGGGAGAGAGAATAGCAGACTTGTAAGTGTTTCTACATAGCAGCAGTATTGATACTTTTACTTAAGTAAAACATTAGAGTAATTTATCCACCACTGATTAGAAGTGAGTAGGCATAGCTATAAATATAATGTTTTACATTGAAATTATTTTATATTAGAAATTCTAATATATGATCTAAATAGGCTATGAAGGTGAAAAACACAAAACAAAGAATAAGAAAACAGGTGATGTGACTGGCCGGAATCAGTGTAGACTAGAGGGTCCTCATCTGGAGATGTTTGATGCCTCTGTCTCTTTGAAGAGATGGATGGATGAGGGACAGACACTACATTTTAAATTCTGGCATGCATTTTTATTCTTTGGTCATTTCATGTTATTTGTAAACCACACGTTATATTATTGTTTTTATGAATGTAAAAAATCGATTACATATTGGTGGGTGGTCCTAATTTTTTTCTGGTGCTCCTTCATTTTGAAATTGGTAGCACAAGCGCTACCAAGTAAAAAAGTTAATTTCGAGCCCTGCTCGGGGGGCCGGGAAGATATGGCCGCTTTTACTCTGTAAGCCCCCCCCCCCCCCACTTCCGTTCCAGAAAAAAACCAGGAGACATATTTGTGCTTGCTTACCCTGCTATAGTTTCAATAAAATCGCTTGATGATCCCTCGCGTTTATATTTTGAACGAGAGGCAGGTCAGAAGTCAGAAATGAAGAGCTTAGTATATCCATCTGATCAAAACCACGGAGAGCGCCCTAGATTAGGAGATACGAGGGATTCTTTCTGCAGCGGTAAACAAGGAAGTACGGGACCGAGGATGAACGAAGAGCGAAGAGTATGGTGGCCTTGGAGACCAACTCAAAAAAATAAATAGATAAATAAAATTCAGAATATTTTTCTCTCGTTGATATCAATGAAAATGCACTAGGACATGTACACACGTCCTAGCAACCCATCATCGGTTGGATTAGTTATGAGGTGCCCACACGTCGTACGGTCTGAACCAGTTAATCAAGTAACAGAACACTGAAACACTTTGGAGGAACAAAACACAACTGCAACTGACAAAATTATAATGTAATAGTATGGCCCGAGCCGCTGGCGTAGCAGTCCGTGCACCTGACAGCGAGACATGTAAAAAAACATGTAAAAACAGTAAGGTCACCAGGGTTCACGTGGGTACGGTGTCCATTGACAGAAGTGAGAAGCTTAAAGTGCAATAAGGTTGGGTATATCGGCTTTGGCAATTGTCAGAGAATCTTCTATGAGAAACTGATCCTTGCAAACTGCATGATTGTTAGTAAATCTGGCAGAAGAATGAGTAATAATGAAGCACACTTATATTCTACTTCCGTAATTTACATGCTCCTTAACACTTAGACTGCGGCAGTGTGGCCACAAGTGGTAAATAGCTTGCGATTACTTCTCAAGTACTTCCATTTTCCCCACTCGCAGACCTCCATTGTAAGAAAAGGCTAATGTTAATGTTTAGTAATAGTAAAGGCTAATGTTAGTAATAGTAATAGTAATAGTAGTTAGTATACAGTACGTCAATCACAGACGACAGATGGCTATTAAATGTATATACAGTAGGCTATACATCAACAGCAGACAATCTGTTAAGTTGCATAAAAGCGTATACATAAAAGAGAGAGAACAAGCAAGAAAGCACATTTAACCACATAAACCCTAGCATCCCTATTATTCTGGGCATGTCATAATAGGCGAACAATCGTTGAAAATTGCCCATAGTCACACAGCGGCCATTTTGTGCTAAAGTCATATTTGCGTTATTTAAAAAAAAAAATTCATTAACTTAATAGCAAAATGGCTAAGGTGTGAATATGGTGAATTGTGTTGCAACTGCTTGTAGACCAGGTATTGTTTTTTTCCATACAGACGTACAGTAAGATCAATCAGTCAGTCATCACTCACTCACTCACTCACCCATCCGGAAGAACAGGTAGCTAAATAAGTTAGCAGGAAATCAGCCAGTCAGTCCTTTCAAGAGTGTGCTGCATAGACCTAGTTTTCAGTCTCTCTGGATGTCACATGTCAGACAAACAACTGAGCAACAGCACTTCATTCCCACAGGAGTATCATACTGGCAGGGCTTGATTTGTTGGGGCTGATCCCATGCCTCTATTTTGATACCCTCTGCCGGTCATTCATTTTTATTGCCAGTACTAGGGACATGTTTAATTCCTACTATTCCTACCTTCTAAGTCAGACTGAATTAAATACATGTATTTCAATGGGGAAATGTAGTATGTATGAAATGTACGTTTGATTAATATCACAATAAAAAAATGTAATAAAAAGATAATAAGTGTAATAAGTAAGAACACTATTTACAAATCAAACTATTCACTCAGGTGAGCATGTAAATCTTACCTTGTCGGTAATCTCAATTAATTAACATGTATGGTTTAAGCAATAATAGTAACACATTTACAACTTCACACATGTTGACAAATCTAACAGACAATAAACACACAATATAAAAAATGTACTGTATTAATAGAATGCCTGCATGGCAGAGAGTACAGCACTAGATACAGTGGACAATGTGCAATATTGTGCATTGACGAAGAGCCCTACTTTGATATAAATAAGAGGTGACTGGCATCACCCTCTGTGCATCTCACCTTGGTAGTGAGGATACAGATACAATCCATCCTCAACTCGCAACTTTCACAGAAACATTCCTCCGCTGGAACTTTCCCAGTCCTCCTCGGCTCAAGACACTCGCTACCTTCGGCATCCTTCTAACATCTCTCCTCGTTTTCCTCCTTCATCTCTCTGTCTCTCGCTTTCCTTCGCCTTCCTTCCCCGTCTCCCCTCCAACTGTCCTTCATCAGAGCAGCTATAGTGGACTCTCTCTCCCTCTCTGCTACTGCTAAATAGCTAAAAAATAAAAAAATAAATAAAAAATGAAATGCCAGCTGTCCTGATGTGGCTTCTTTCCCTTTGGTTTTCCCAGCTGTTGTCTTCGCTTTAAGGCAGCTGTTCGCGCTTTCTGACCCCAAACGGTGCAGAAGAACACACGTAATCATGCACACGCGCAAACGCATAAATGCAAGGACAACACTTACATGCAAACGTGCAGGCACAAACAAATGCCCATAGAAGAAGTACACACACACACACATGTACTGTATGTACAGTATGCATGCATAGACAAACAAACATGTGATTTATTGAATCTGAATCTTGGAAACATACACATGTGCGTGCGCAACTGCACACACACACACACACACACACACACACACACACACACACACACACACACACACACACACACACAGGGTGCTCCACTCTCCCATTTTATCAGGTCAGTATCTCTCTCTTTCTGTGTCTCTCTCCGTTTGGCAAGAGTGCAGTCTGGAGAAGCAGCAGCAGTACAGGACTGGATGCTCTACTTTTAAAGGCTATCAGTCCTCCTCACTAAGTTAGAGGTCCACGTGAAGCCTAAAGCCTCTCTCAGGGAGGCCTTTTACACACACATTCATTCTTATGGATTATTATCCCAAAGGTTTTATCTACAGTACCTTGATAGTTTTCCTTCTAATAGTTTTCCCTTTTATAGACATACACTGTAAAATCCTCAGTGTTAACTCTAAGACCAAGAGTGTACTAACAAAAGAGCTTTTGTTCACCAGCCCATTGAGTTCCATTTGTACACTCATCGCATTACACCATGACACCATTTTAGCAGAGTCTGGTGCAATAATATTGTGCACATTTTTACATGACAGATATTATTTCCTCAAGATTGCTAAAAACAGGTAATTGCTGGTGAAACAAGTAAGGAGCTACATGAAGATATACTCCTTGACTGATGCAACTGACTGATACAAGTCAGTCAGCCAGGACACAGGAGCTGTGTAAGCACCACATTAAAAGTACTACTATGATAGAAGGTAATATCTGCAGCCAGGAGGTATTGAATATTCATGCATCTGTCATATAAAATTAATAACCATACTAATATAAGCCAACGTTGCATGAACACAAACCCTCCCTCATAAAAGACTTCAAACCAGTTCAACCAGATCAACATACAAAACCAGCTAACCGACCACCCAGCGACATGCAAAAGTCTCACTGACAATCTTTTGGAGTGGATTGATCTTGACATTATGTAATGCAATATAAGCCAATGTTTAAACCACTTTTCAATCACTACAAGTATACTGTAGCTGGTACAGTAAGCTGGAATAATTACATGATCCAGTGTGTGATGATGACTTTGATGAGTACATCAAAGTCCCCAACATAAATTAAGAACCATAAAGTATACATGAAAATCATTTTCAATGTTTTTTTAATTTCAGAAAAAGCTTTTTGCAGCTACATTGAAAGGTTAGTCATCTGGAAGCATTTGTTGCTCCAGCACTTTGTCAACTCACCTGAGAGATGACAGAAATGGTGCATTTATATAGCACTGATTTATATCCAAAGCGTTTTACATAGATTGTGCATTACATTCACACACACATTCATATACAGATGGTGGAGGAAACTATGCAAGGCACCAACCTGCTTATCGGGAGCAATTAGGGGTTCAGAGTTTTGCTCAAGAACACTTCGACACAAATTCTGGGGGGGGATCGAACTGGGTTCACAAGTGGCCGCTCTACCCCTGAGCCACTGCCGCCCCCTGTGCAAAGCATTTATGTTTATGCAGGGTTCTTCACTGTAGATACGGTCTACGTCTTACCTTGTTGGGAGTTTGAAAGTTGAACTGTGGGGTTGATACTGTTCTGGGGCTGGCTGGGCCACGGCTAGACGTGCTAGTGCTGACTTTAGCTGGACCAGGGCTGGTTGGACTGGAGGGATAGAAAGAGGGCGTTCAGATGAGATGAGCCGTGTCTCAACAAATACTTTACTTCAACTTGGAACAAAGGAACCCACAGTTAGGAAGGACCCTTGCACACAAAATCCACTTTCTTCTCATGAAACACTATCGGACAATGAAAATGTGCAGAAGAGTTTGATTCCTGCCTTTTTTTGGACATACAAAACATTGCATCAGAGTCTACACTAGTATGTGCAAAGACCTTTAAGCAGCAAGTGACAAAACATATACTATGACTGCTTTGTCATCTCAAAGTAATATTGTCCTAATACAAACAGTATTTTAAATACTGTAATTGCATTGAGCTTTCTAGTGCAGTTTGCTTTTATGTACAACCGTTATTTATTTAACATATATATTTCCTAGTCAATTTCTCAGTAAATCAAAGACAAAGCGTGCGTGCGTGCGTGCGTGCAATATACATATATACCTCAGCTGAGGGCCTTTGGGTAGGGGTCCAGATGTTACTGTTGGGCTGGGGGTGCTGGGGAACACTTTGCCTGGGCTATTGCTCGTGTTGGGACTACTCGGTGAGCTACAGCTGAGGGCTGATATCGCTTTGGCAGAGTCCTGGTTGATAGCGGGAGTGGTAGAAACAGATGGAGGGGTGGTGACTTTAGGGAGGGCTGTGGTACTGTTAACTGCGTCTGGACTATGACTGGGACTGGGGAGGGTTTTAGGGAAGGTGCGAATAGGTTTGACCGGACTGGTGGGAGAGACGAGGCCCTGGATGGTACTGGTGACCAGGGCTGAGACAGCACCAAGGATGTCGGACACAGGGCTGGCCTGTTCCCCGCTTGTGGCAGGGAGGGCGGTGGTGGGCGATCCAGGATCTAGATGGGCTCCTTTTGACCCGGTGGTGGCGGGTTCCACTCCGTTGGGCGTGACCGCAGCAGAAGAAGATGGTGATGACTTGGGGGATCCAGGTGGAGGAGGGGCACGGTACTTGACTTTATTGGACTGTGTTGTGGAGGAGATCACCGTTTTAGCACTGGAGGCTCCGGACGGGATAGGAGGGGCATGAGGCTTTACTGAAAGGGCAGATGTCCTGGGCTTGAAAGAGTCCCCGGAGGCCTGGGGGTTAGGTGGACCAGTGGCTGGTTGTGACTGGGCTGTGAGCTCTACTGGCCGGGTAGAGGATGTATGAAGTTCTATCTCATTGTACAGATGGTCTTCAGTGGATCGACCGTCCGCCTGGAGGGTCAACTCATAGTATTCCTGGATGTCTGAAAGAAAAAAGGGAGGAAAAAAGAAAGAATAAATTATATATTTTCCCCACATACTGTATGATCTGTCAAGATGAGAAAGATCTATTTTCCTTTATGTTTTAAAACACATTCAGAGAAAACCATCATTCATAGAGACCATTACAGTAACTGTGTACACAATGTATGTCTATTATTGTATATGGGGTTGTATCCACCATGGCATTTATTGAGCAGTGTTTTTAATTGTTTTCAATATTGTTGTCAAATGCCAGCAGCGATTGCACCCCTCACTCCAAACCAAAATAAAGAAATAAAATAATACCCATGCTTCATATATAGTAAAATAAATAAATAAGTTACATATTTTGTCTGTTGATGCCCTCTACAGATAGCATGAGGTTACTGCTTGTAAAGATGATAGGGTGAAATACCTGTAAAATCCCCTCTTCACCTCCCACCCAATTTACACTCACCTCACCCTACGCCACACGCGCACGCGCACACGCGCACACGCACACACGCACACACACACACACACACACACACACACACACACACACACACACCATCGCTTCCCTTTTCTCTGCGGCTGTTCTGTTTGCACTTTGCACGTAGGATTAGGAACTACCGGTTGGTTCCTAATCCAGGTATTGTGCAAGAAAACAAAAAATGGACAAAGTGATGTCAGGTATTCACACAGAACCTGTAGGTTTGCATGGAAAACAAGCAGGTGGAATCAGGAACTAAGAACCGGTTTACCTTCCTAGCACATGACATAACTATACACTGACTGATTATAATCTAAGGTTTCTTGCTCTTAAAGGTGCAATCATGTATAAAAAAAAATGTTATAGTCACAGGGCCTGAAAATAAATATGTATTGTTGACACCAGCCATGCCTGCATGAACCAGCTGTCCAAAATCAGTCCAGACTCTAATTCTGCATTCACACCAGCATTGACAAAGTAACAGAATACAATGAAAGCCAGTGTCACAAAACTACAAGCTGACACAAAACGTTGAACTAATGTGTTTTTTTGTTTCACAATTTTTTATAATTGTTTTACTCTCCACAATTCCTGCTCTGTTCTGCAAATGGAAGAAAATCGTATTATTTTCTTATCTTGACCTGTGCTATTTTAAACCTAACCTTTTCATTCACTCTGAAAATGAAATGCTTGGTCATTTCATAGCTTTTTGTAGCTTTTGTCGCCCCTGTGCATTCAGCTTAACCTCAAAAGACTTTGGGTTCCCCTCCACTAGCTCTTGCCAGTTGAAATAACGTAGTACCCCTCAGCCCTCTCCTCCTCCCATATACATTTCTCACTGCTGTGGTGGATTAGCCAGCACAAGATCATCCAACTGAATGGCACTTTCAATGATGGGTACAAAACATAATACTTGCATATAACTGTAATGTCCCTTGTTTAGCTGTAAGGCACATATCGCACAATGGAGCTTTACAAGGGATTTATATTCAGGAAGTAATGGTTCTTTCAACCAAAGTATTCAATCATTGTTCCGAGTTAAATATCTGCCTAATTTAATGAATAGCCACACAGCAACAATCAAGAGTTTTAATTCACTCTAGATTTTCTGTACTTGGTTTGTACCACCGAAGTGACCGAACACACTGTTCCAGTCTCTCAATACCTTTTTTCTCTTTAAAGGGAGGCAGGATACAGCAATGACTCTCCAAGTAAATAAAGGGTGTCAAACAAACTGAAATTTCAGCCAATCAGGAGAGAGCACTCATTTATCAGCTTCAATTTTATAGCATTGCAGATTTTGTCTGCTCATGTCTTAGATAAACAAGTATAATTAGTGATGACACTATGTACCCTGTGTGAGTTCTCTCTCCAGATTGGATAAAATTGGTATCCTGACCTGCCTGGAAATGTATTTTCTGTTTTCTAAAAAAGATGAAGAGATTGTTTCTGAACAAACAAACTACTAGTCTACAGCACTGATTACTATCATAATATAGAACTTACTTTTACAATTAAGGTTGTAACAATCCCTTTGTTAAATAGTAAGTATAATTATTTACCACACCACTGTGTGGTAAATAATTTCTCTTTTGGACACTGACTGGACAGTAAAATACAGTGGCACAAAGTACTGTAGTGATGTACTAAACTGTAATGGGCTCTTTTACATACCCAATCAGACATTGACAGTACACTACTAATATAATGATATAAATGCAGTCCATTTTAATAGTATGTTGTTTGGCAGAGGAAGTGTAGCGCCCAGGATTACATTAGATAATTGGCACTGGGTGAAAAGAAAAACTGGGTTACAAAATCGTGGGATAAAAAAAAAAAAAAAAAAGTATGTTGTTATTCGGTATTGGGTGTTTATTTGGTATATATATTTATATATTTATTTTTCCCAACTGGTGTTGTATGCTTGCCTCTCGCTGCAATGACCATTCTGGCTGTAGTCTAGTATGTGCAGTAACTGCAGCTGCTCTCTCAGTCTCATCAAGGTGTCAGACAATCTAATAAACACTAACGGCGGGGCTCCACCGGGCGCGTTGCGTCTCCGCGGCGTGCGTCAAAAAACGAACCGGGGCCATTTTAATGCAGTCACACAACTCAATGCGGGCAGTGGAGCCACCCTTCATTGATTAAAAAGGGAACATTCCCTGACGCTGACGCGCCCGGTGGAGCCCCGGAGTTACAATTCATCGTTCTTTGTATGCTTTGTGTAGATGTGAGCTGCCTAGCTACTGTATATGTCATGACTGAGTCATGACACTATCAGTAGGTGGACATTTATCTCTGATGTTCTAGCTGTGAGACTACTTCATTAATGGTTCGACTGATCTTTATTTACAGTCCATACAGCGAGTGATTTGTTGGACAGGGGAGACATAATATAAGTCAAAGGTTCAATTCCTATGCATATTGTATCTTCCACAAAACATCTGTCATGTTTTGTGGGAGGCAATGTATAATATCAGACAGACAGACAGACAGACAGACAGACAGACTGACTGACCAAGCAAAGCATTGAATAGCTGGCTTTGGAAGACAGTGATGACTCTGTCCAGGGACTGCTGCAGCTGGCAGTCTTCCACTCTCTCTCCCTGCTGTTTGGTCCCGTTCTGGTTATGATCCCTCTGTTCGAGTTTGGCCCGGTACTGTTGGAGCAACCCCAAGGCCCGCTGAGCATCTGAACACAAGAATGTAGGAAACATGAACACATGCCATGGAGAAAAATACAATGCATTAACAATGGCACGTTAACAATGCATTTATTTGTTGGACTCAAAATGTAGACCAGGTGGTACCCAGAGGAGCAACCTGGGGACCCCCACTATTGTGTAGGGTGCCGTGGGTCCATCATCATAGACCCACCTGACACAATAGTAGTTCACTTCATGCACCATTCCTGTCCATTCATGTTAAGATTAGGGTTTTCTTCTTCCTTGTTACTCACTAGTAAACACACACTAATATAATCAATACAAATATTTGTCAATAGGCCTGTGTGCCAAGATGTGTCAATTAATTTTCAAAAAATAAAAGACACTTTTTTTTTACTGATCATTTTGCTAAGGAACCCTTCGAAGTTGGAACGTCGGCGTCCCCTTAATTAAGGACTAGTCTGGACGTACGGTACACCGTACGAGCATCTCTGAGGAGAGTTCTAAATAGTAGGCTACAGCTGCACTAGCCTAGATACTCTCGTAGAGTAGATGTATTTGTCGATTCTGACGTCATCACTCTACGACGTCAGAATCGATACATAATAATTAATCTACGAGTCAAAATCTTAGGCTACACCTGCACTTTGTCCGAAATAATACAAACAAACAAACTATAGCTCCAAATGTGTCAGAATAGGCTACAACGAGATTAACGTAATTTGCTTTGCGCACTCTACTTTCTCCCCACATATTTTTAAACTCAACAACCGAACAAACCCGCCTCGCCTGGCAACACATGTAACGAACACAGCTGATTTCACTTCAACGTCAAATTACGACCAATAAACAAAGCGCTTTGGATATGAAGCGTTTTATTGTAATGTAACATACCAAATATTGTTTCTCAAACCGTACAGAGGGAAAAGACAGGAGAGTGAGAAACGTGTAGTTTTACCTTTCTGTCGGACGGGCATGGTGACAGACAGACAGCTAAGAGCTAATATATCCACGGGTTGTCACTTGTTGTCAGCTGAGTCCGTGTTGTTGCAGATGTGTGTGTGTGTGTGTGTGTGTGTGTGTGTGTGTGTGTGTGTGTGTGTGTGTGTGTGTGTGTGTGTGTGTGTGGCGCAGGCTGTCCCCAGTCAGTGTCCCGGGACTGATCTGATTCTGATATCTGACTGCCTCCGAACTGTGACAATGACACACCGACGACACAAAACAAATGGTCCCTCCTCTGTCTTTTTTGTCAGGAAAAAAAAGAAGCAATATTTCCACAACTACGCAAAGTCGCAAACTTCAAAGGAGCCGGGGAAAAAAGCCAAACGCTGGACTTAGAACTCTCTCTCTCTCTCTCTCTCTCTCTCTCTGGACAGAAGTTACCGTGAGAGACGGTGAGACTATAGTTTCCTACGGAGTCCGGACTATTGCTTCATTCCGCTGAGAGGATCAAAGCGCTGTCAAACCGGTTATTTGACAAGTCCTGAGAGAGAAAGAGAGCGCTCGCGCGCACGCACACACACACTGTGACCTGACACACACACACACACACACACACACACACACTCGTACCTTTGAATAGTGCCTTAAGACACAGCACAGCACGCACACACATGCACCTGACTATAGTCCCCAAAAGACAAACATGCACAATACACGCACTGCACTCATCTCGAAATGCTTTCTATTGAAGTAGGCTTGAGAGGCTCTTGCTAAGCAGCTTGTGTGTGTAGTTCAGAGCAGGAGGTATTGTCATGATAAACAGTATATTGTGCTCAGTGGATAAAAGCTGTCTGTCTGTGTGTCTCTACTGGATCTAAATGTAATCCACTCAACCACACTATCACACTGTAGCTTTGAAGCTAGAGAGGCTGATTATCACAGTCCCAGGTGTGAGTGTGTTGCATGGAAACATGTAAAGCCCTCCATCATCATCCCCTACGACTAGGTTGCTGTTAAAGAAAATCACACCCATGTGAACTGAGCGGCGCAGGCTGCCCAACAACACCGCTGGCTGGCTGCAGTTATAGTTATAGTGTGAATGGCCCTTTTAGGCTGCTCAACAGTGTGTGACCCGAATGCGACCCCAAACAGCTGCAGGGTTCAATGGGTCGGAATCGTACCCCAAACAGACAGACAGACAGTAACACAAGGTCAGTCATTGGAGCGGTAAGGCACTGCTCAAAAAGTAAAACAAAACAGAGAGAGAGAGAGAGAATGGTGTTGCCTCTCCATGCAAGTGAAAGGGCATTAAGGCAGTTCGCTACATTAATTAGTAGCAGTTATCAGTCTTACTTTGCTTGAAATCCCACTACATTTAGATGGAATCTCACTACATATAATAGAAATGAAAACATTTCTTCAGTCTTACATAGGTTGGGCTACACAACATGTTAACGTGAGCTTTGTGTGCTGAATGATATTGATAAATGTTACCCAAGTAACTAGGCCTTATTGTGGGTCGTAGGAGCGTGAGCCGTGCTGATTGGCGTATACGAGCTGAGCTGTGTGGTTTGCTGTATAAGGAGGGCAAATTGTGCAAAATAAAGTAATGCTTAGAATAAAGGTATCAGGTTGGTACCAGCAAAGTGAGAGGGAAGATACAAATACACTGAGCGGTATGTCGGCCTAGCCTGGTTCCACTTGAAAACATTTCATTGCAGAATGAACTGAAATGTTTTCAAGAGGGAGTGGTTAACCAGGCTACTGTAGGCCAGATATAGGCAATCAATGCTGCGGTAGGTCGAGGCTAGTGCAAGTGCTACGGGCCAAGATGGAGTCTGATTGGGAGTGAGTCTGCAGTTCTGCAATGAGAAGTTCATTCCATAGTTTTGGAGCTAGAAGGGAGAAGAGTCTGAGACGTGTGGAGAATTGTCCCGGCTTTTTTAGTGAATGTTCTGCCAGCCTCCCTGTGTTGGCTGATCTGAGCGCAAGAGGCGGGTTGTAATGTATTTAGGCGGATTGTAATGGTCCATTTGGTTCCATTTGTACACTTCACACACCGGTAGTACGGTACAGGGCCTTTTGGAACCCACTCAAGGTCTTTTTTGAGACCCAGAATGGCAGAATGTGTGGGGAAAAAGAGGATAAATAGAGTGGGTCTGCATACACAACCAGGCAATATTTAAGCAGACAGCTCTCACTACTAAAAAGAGGAATTATGGAGGAAAAGTGGAGGGGGGGGGGTGTGTGTGTGTGTGTGTGTGTGTGTGTGTGTGTGTGTGTGTGTGTGTTGGAGTAACTACAGTTATTCGAATTCATGGCTTAACCAGTAGGACTAATCAAAGCATCCTTGTTTCCTGTGTGTATGTAAACATACTGAATGACTGGGTACAGTAGTAGTGCTTGCTGGAAAATAAGAGCACTAGGCCTACTGTTTTTTACTAAACTGCTTGATCTCTGTGTGAAAAACACAACTTATATTATTGTCTAATATCAACAGTTCAAAACTAATATATGTTTTATTAATCAGACTACGCTCTATAGCTCGCTATGGGGTGATAATTTATAGCCCATCAAACAGCAGTCTCAAAATAGTAGATCTACAAGCTCACAATGCCCCCACGGATGCAACATTGTGAGCTTGTAGATCTGCAATTTTATAATAATATGCTTAAGCAACTTTGCTGATGTGAGGACCATACACTCTGATGTGTATGGTCTTCTATGAGTTTAGGCTAGAATTCAGATGTCCTAACAGACTAGTATCATGATGTATGTAGCCTACACAGCCGAGAAATATGCACTATACCAGATAGTACTGTCTCATATGAAGTGCTTTGTAGAATCCTCAGAGCTCCAGTATGTCAACTTATTATACAGACTGACACAAAATAATGGATTTCACACAGTGCCCAAGACCCTGACACAATGTGTGTCTGTCTGTCACCACACACTGTACATGTCTGCTTCCTACCCACAAAGACGCACGCACTCACGCAAAGCCAGCAGCTGAATACGGGTCATGGAAATGGTCTATATATTACTGTCATTGATTACAATCACAGTCAGCATATTGATTGATTTGGACTGAAGGAAAACTGTTTGCTGTACTATATATATATTTGTACATTCTAGTATCTGTCACACTCTGGTATAGCTATACGCTAACACAATAAACAAAGATCATGACATTATTATGTGCTTGTGCGTGTGGGAGAGAATTTATGCACGTCTGTCTGTGTGTGTGTGTGGGTTGTCTGGCCGTCACACAACTTATTATTTGTGTTCGGCAGAGATCTGTGTGTGCGTTAGAGAACAAGAGAAAGAACAAAAGTGCATAAATCTGCAGTCAGTACACAGAAAAATCATAGGTGCTTATTTAACTCTGTGTACATAAGTGGAGCCAGATGAACCCTTTTCTGGTCCCTTTAGGATTTTGCAGAGTAGTATGTACATATGAGACTGTGTGTGTGTGTGTGTGTGTGTGTGTGTGTGTGTGTGTGTGTGTGTGTGTGCAGTACTATGGGCGTGTACCGTGTATGCATGCGCGCATGTGTCTATATTGACGTGTATGTGTGCGTGCATGTGTCTATGGGTATGTGTGTTACCCTCCATTGTTAATTGTTCCTCTGTACCCTGGTCAGCAGGGCTGGTCTTCAGAGGCCCAGGCTGCCAGGAGGAGAACTACAGGGCATGGCACAGAAAGCATTAACCAGGCTGGACAATAAGAGTGGACAGGCCCGTCAGCTGATCCTCATATCACACACATAACCACTTAAAACAACTATTCTTATTAAACAGACTTGAGTTACAACTGTAGCCTACTTGGACCACCAAATCTCTTTGCCAAAAAATTGCAGGTCTACAAGCTCACGGCACGTCACGTTGTGCTTGTGACACACTGAGCTTGTAGTTCTGCTATTCTTGGCTCATTTCATAGTCATTTGTTTAGACTAATTTTTGGCTAATGTTATCCCCATAATGGACATAACATTGATTATTATACCGATATGGAAAGCTTTTAAAAATGAATACGTAGTTGGGAATGTAGTTCCAAATGACTATTGGATTATCAATATGGACCATAAGGAACCATTACCTTGTTGCCCATAAACCACTAGATTAGAGTAAAGCCGTGGTGCTGTGGAATGCACTACCTGTACAGCTAAGGTTAGCACCCTCCATGCCTGTGTTTAAATCGCATTTGAAGACCTAATCTGTTCTTTAGGTGTACATGTTTAAACACTGCAATTTTCTTTCCCATTCTTAACGGTTTTTGATATGTTGTTTGTAACCTTGCTCTGTGAAGCACCTTGGAACATTGTTTTGAAAGGTGCTATATAAATACAATTCATTATCATTATCATAAAGAACGATCTACCAGGACCAATCCTTCCCTGGTTTGGAGGATTTGGAGTCTCTTTAATAATGGCCATGTGTCTTTTGTCTGTATCAATCATGCAACTTGTCAAAAATCAATTTTCATCACTTTGCTATGTCAGCCCAGTTAATTTATGAAAAGCAACAGAATATTGTCTCTATCGGGTGGAAACGTCAAATGTCCAAAAAATTGACAAGCTTTAAATGCAGCGAGAGAACATGTGGATCTGTTATTTCTTTTGGCTTTTGTGTGACGCTGTATGATCAAGTGGGCTAGGGAGTAGGGCGTTAATTTATGGGGGGGAAAAAAAGAAAAACGTATAGAGATAGGAGGAATTTCTACCCGACAGCAGTGATATTATCTATAGACCATTGGCTCAGTGTTTAGAGCACATATGAATGATCAGTTCAATGTAGTGGACATGTCCTAAAACACACCGTCACCAATGAATTTCCTAGTTAGCATTGCAGCTAAATTATGTGGGAAAAACCCTAAAAAAGGATTGAACCCATTAAGACCTGAGATCTACAAATAAATACTGTATAAATTAGTAGGTCTCAAACCTTATCCTTATGCCAACGACCCCCACAAATATACAGTATGGCCAGATTGGCCACGCCCACGCACCCCCCATCTGAAAATGTCTGGGGACCGCCTGAAGGGAAGATACAGCACATACCTCACTGCAGCGTGGCACGAAGTGATGTGCAGACTGCAGATTATGTCAAGTATAACATTATTGTACTCTCTGTGTGTGTGTGTGTGTGTGTGTGTGTGTGTGTGTGTCTGTGTGTGTGTGTGTGTTATTATTATATGTACTACTGAATATGTATACTGTAGGCCTATGCCTCACATTATTGTGCAGTTTGTGCACCATTCCTTTTCTTCTTTATTTTCTAAATCCAAGACTTGACATGAATTTGATATGAATTTCTCCCTAGACATCATCTCTTGGAATGAAACTTTTCTATAGGAGCAGTGGCCCCGGGACAAAGCTCTATCTTTGTCTTGTCAGCTATGGGTCCATGTCTTCTGTTATCTCCTCTGTGGAGGGCTGAGGATCACACATATAAAATATGACATACGTAACATAGCTTTTACTGGAGAGGGAAAGAGGGAAAACTGAAAGAAGAGATACACAGCCTAGTGTACAGATGGAGCCCGAGTTACCAATAGTGACATTTTTATTATTTGTACAATAGAGACTTTAGTACATTATTCAAAACACCTCTTATATACTGAAAAAAATGGTAACGTCCCAAAGCACAAAATGGCTCCAGTATAATCGCTGCACAGCATTTTTCCCAATTTTATACATATATTATTTTTGTAAAAACTGTATCTTAAATAGTATGTACAGATAGCGTCTGCAAAATGCAATCTAAACACATGATATATTATATATATACTTCGGCAATTACATTTCTCCGCATTAATATTCAACTTAAAACTGGAAGTATGTATTTTCTTTTTAATAAATAAAGAAATAAATAGCTTCGTTAAATCATCACTAAATTCTGTCCAACTTTTATAACTCAAAAGCAGTTCTCTCTTCGGAGGTCAAAGTACTTTTTGTCACACAACAGAAGAAGCAGCATTCAAGTTGGGTAGGTGTCCTGTACTGTAAGTACTGCAGAAAGCATGAGTACATTCACAATCAATATGAATCCTTTCCAGTCGGATGTCATTCACAGCTATGTACAAGGATATTGTCCTCAGTATCACTCCAGCTCCTTACAGTATGTAGTTTAAACACATAGAAAATGACAGAGTTTATAGTCATATACATATATGTATATAATATATATATTTGTATAACACAAATTCACAATTACAGTAGAAATCCATTTTGTACAGTTAGATAGTACATGTGTAGGTCTCGAAGTCGTACTGTGCGTACTTTGATCCATAACTCTTTTTTTAAATAGTGTCCTTATAAAATATCACAATTTTTTGAGCAAAGCTAAGGTATATCAATATATTTATAAAGAATTACCTGAAACATTTAGTAAAAAATAATTATATTATCAAACCTTTTTCTGTTTTCACCACAATATCTTTGATATTTCAAACTAAGTCATTTTGGGATAGCAGGGTGGGGGTAGACAGTAAAATCACCAGTGTTCATTTATCCATTTGTAATTCTGAGACCGCACAAATGTATCCATTTGTACACTCTCCGTGTTAAATTTACACTGAGGATTTTCAGGATCTCTATGATTAAGCCAGTCTAGGCTCTCTCATCCAAAGGACCGTGGGGCTCTTCCATTTGCACCCCTAATTAAATAAATTGAACCTAATGCTTAGGAGGAGGAGCAGGGTTCCAAAAATAGCAACAGGACGTCAAGAAAAATAAAAAAGGACAGCGGAGGGATGTTGTCCTGCTCTGAATGGAACATCAGATGCTACATAGAACAGAACAAAAATCACCGCCACGAAACCCATTTCAGACAGAGGCTGCATTTACACAGAAACGGAACAATCAGACTGTTATCTCTTTGGCTCCGGCTACGCTTGTCATTTCAATGCAGTATTTGAGGTTCTGATCTTTATAGTGATTCACTTCAACAATTAATCAAGCTCGATTTATACAGCGTACAACAGTGTCACACATCGGAAATAGTCGATCTGCAGGTTAACAGGCTAAATGTGTCACATTGTCAGCTTATAGATCAGTCCACAGTGTGTCTCCATCATACGCCTGAATATAAATCATCACACTGCCATATCCACACTTACCCTGAAAATTATTATATTTTATGGCTTTATTACCGGTAATATACAGTATTTACTCTCTATCTTCATCACTTTACTTTGCACATATGCATCACTCCTTGGTGAAGAGGCGAAACATCAGGCCAGGATGGCTCCTAGCTGAAGACCCTACAGCTGGTGCTTAGGCATCGCCGGAGGTGCGTCAGGCAGAAAGTAAATTTGCTTTCTGGGAAACCAGTGACTACTGAGAAGACATCAGTTGGAGTCCAGGGAAGAGTGGAGGACTGAAGAGTGAGGTGGGATGCAGGAAGGACCAGTAAGGACAGACATAACACTAACGAACGGAATGGATAAGACATGCAGGTCATGCACTTGTGGATGAAGGAAACAACCTCCAGAGGTTTGAGAATACACCAAGGCATCAACAAGTGTCCCAGGGGGGATGACCAAATGCAACCTTGCACTTCCCAGGCATGAGAGAATGGAACAAAGACAGGTTGAGCACCACAGCTCTAATGACCCCCTGACACCAACTCCCTGGTAAACCCTCAAGCGAAAGAAAGGACCCCAACAACCGAGGACAGAAGGAAGGGCTGAACATATTAGAAAGATCCCCTGGCCATGTTCCCCAACCAACTGCTCCAACCAAAGAGTTTGAACTAGTACCACCCAAGCTGAGCGATGTGAATGATGTAGCAAGAAGAGCAAGGTCAAGATCCACCCCCGGGCCAAATGGTATTCCATACAAGCTCTACAACAGATGCCCTCAAATCCTGGAAGAGCTATGGAAACTGATGAGGCTGATCTGGAAACAACAGAGCATCTCCGTTGAGTGGCATAGAGCTGTAGCCGTCCTGATTCCAAAAGAACAGGATTCATCCACCATCAGCCAATTCCAAAGATCTTCTCTGTCATTGCCAAAATAATGACCAAGTTCCTGCCACAAAACAACTACATCGACACAAGCAGCAAGTGGAGTCTCAGGGTTCTCGGACCAGTCTGGTTAGTCGAGTTGATGTTCCCATGGAAGCAGAACATTCAGAAAGCATACGAGAGGAAAAAGGCACGGTATGCTGATTCAGTGGCAGAATGCCAAGAGAAAGCCTGGAGAGGTTGGCCTCTCAACCAACCGCTTCCTGAGGGACAGCGGCTTCATGGCAGCAAAGGTCAAGAAGGTCCTAAAGGATCTCTCAGAAGAAGCGGAAAAAGGACGTTTCTGGCTCTGGCTGAGA